>NC_090712.1:17860510-18163540 GCF_040954835.1 Lepisosteus oculatus
TTGCAGTTCAAGTGCTTCTTTAGAGCGGTCCCTATTGGTGGATAAAATCATGTTTTTTCCAGGATATTGGTAAGATAAAGTCAACGCAACCATGTGGGGGGGGGGGAGAGTTTGAACACAATGTTTGTTTCTGTTTTGATGTAAGTAGTTCTTTTCTCCCGTTTCAGAAATGGACTAATGTTCAAAGTGAAGAGGCTTTTCTTGTGGATGCTGGGAGTCTACATAGCCATTCCATTCATCATTAAACTGTGCCCATCAATTCAGGCCAAGTTGGTCTTTTTAAACTTTGGTGAGTCAGTGGCCATGCCTTCTGTTTTATCGGTTTTATGATTTCTGTGCATCACTAGCTCAGTGCGTTGTGAGGGTGGCGGGTTTCTTTGCTGCTGTTAGAGACTGCAAGCTCATTGTTTATACTTCCATGAGTCACTCCTTCCAAATGTGTTGCACAGGGCTCGTTCGAACCACAGTGTACCAACAGCCCTCATTTCTTGTATCACCATTCAAAGGCTCTTACGTGTCCTTTTACAGAGAAGTAATGTATGTGAGGATTCTGATTTAACCTGTAGGCCGTGCGTTCAATTCCCAGCTGAGATGCTGTTAATGAAGTAGAGCAAAGTACTTCACACAGATTGCTGCAGTAAGATCCATCCATATACTTTCTAACCACTTAATCTAACCAGTACGGGGCTCACAGGGGGCCAGAGCCTATCCCAGCAAGCAACAGGCGAAGGGCAGGATACACCCTGGACAGGACGCCAGTCTATCGCAGGGCACAGATGGGCACAGATAGACACAGACAGGCACACACTCACACCGGGGCCATTTTCCCAGAAGCCAGTTAACCCACCAGCATTTCTTTGGACTCTGGGAGGGAACCCACACAAATTAGGGGGAACATGCCAACTCCACACAAACAGCACAGGAACGGGACAGGAATTGAACTTTGGGCCCCAGCACTGCTCACCGCTGCACCACTGCGCCACCCACTCCAGCAAGATAATTAGCTCAAATGTAGTTTGATTTGCATAATAGAGTCAGACAGATAACTATTATGCACAGTGGTCAGCTCCAGGAATGTTTCCGAGAGGGAAAGTATCTAATTTGTCAGGAAATGGCAACAAATGAGAAGACCAGTTTAGCAGGAAAGGTCAGAAACATTGCAGCAGGATTCAAATTATTTCACATAATTTTAGTTGCATTTTTTCAAATTAGTTTTGTACTGAATACAGAATGTCCAATAGACACCTTTAAATACTTGTGTTCACAAATGTATTTCAATTTAAAAGCGTTGTGGTTTTAAACTGCATAATCAGGTGCTGGAGTGTCTGCTCATGTTTTAAAAAATCTTCATGTTTTTAAAACAAGGAGGTGTGTAACCTTGATTCTGTTTCATGCAAAAAGTTGAAATCCCAAAGTAGGTCACAAAAGCCAGCAGGAAATAGGACCATACAGAATCATATTCAGTTAGTGACATGTGTTAGTGGTCCTTACGTGATAAACCTGCACGTTGAGCTAATCAGCAAGTAGAATCAGGAAATGCTTAACCAGCAAAATGCTTTTGTCTCTGTTCTCTTTCTTGAGTTTTGAGTGCTGAAGGATGCCCCAGCAATGAATCAGAAACACCCAAAAAAAAGGAACAAAAATGTAAAGCAAATTCCTGAATAGACAGTTATTTTACTGTTGTGAAAGTAGCCGCCTGTGCTAAGATCATTCTTTTTATCGTTTTCCTGTGCCTTCTTTTTTGAACCCTGGTATTTGCTAGCAGACCATGGACAGGGAGCAGAATTGCAAGGCAGAGCTGTATGTGGTGTGGTAACAGTGAAACGGCTGTTGGGAATGATTTTGCCAGTGTGTGCACTTTAAGGAACCTCGTAACTCTAGCAGAGATCAATGACTGGGAAGTGTGTCCCCAGTGAAAGTCTTGAATGCAGGGCACATATAAAAGACATATCAGCTTCAGTAATACCCCTGCACTGTCAGACATGTTGTCAACACAGCAGCAAGTTAATGAGATATACTGTAGCACTGAAGTTGTAGATTGACTACAATAAATAATTACGTTTGCAGACGCCTTTATTCAAGATGACTTAAGTCCAAAGCAATCACTGAACAGAAACAGTTACACAGAGCACCAGCAGACTAGTACACAGTGATGCGCAGGTTTGCAATCCAGCTAATACAGCAAGTGAAAGAGGTGCAGCCTGTACAGGGGGTTGGAGATGGGGCAGCCCTGCTTCATGGTTTCAAGGTGCGCAGCCCCAGGAGAGGATGAGAGGGGGTGTGAGGTGAGAGAGAGGAGGAAGCAGGGTGTGGAGGACAAAGATCTTCGAGGGGGTGATGAGAGGAGAGCAGTGCAGTCAGTGAAGAGTGTGCAGGTCACCAGCTGTAAGGCGGAGGAAATCTAACACAATGTGGAGGTCTTTGTCATGCTTTTCTCCCTAACTGTAAACCTTTTTACATGCGGGTGTATCATGTGTTGCCCTCAGAGACATAGGCAGCCACAGATTTCCACTGTCTCTGAAGAGCCATGTTCTCAATGAAGTAGTTATGGCTACTGTTCCTTCAGAGCTAACTTTAGGTTCTGTATGCGAGCAGGGATTTAAAGGTAAACGAAGGCTGTCCCTGATTGAGTAAATTCCAGTGACATCTGCCTGTGCAGCATGGAATAAACCTATTACTTGTTCCAAAAATGAAAGCTGTCCATTTAATCATTACACTGTGCTTTACACTGTTTGCTTATGTTTTAGTGTATTATTTTATTTGATCTATTTGTTACAGATGGAAAGGCTGCTGAATTGGCATGAGTGTGCTGTGAAGCATGGTCGATTACAGAGAGGTTTAGGAAGCGTATAGGAAGTATTTTATGGTTTGCTTGCACAGCATCATGATGAGAAATGAGGGGAAACTGTGAGCTCTGTGTTGCATTAATACTCCAGCCAAAGGAGAGGCTGTTTCTCATTCAGATCGTTTGAGTCATGGAACATATACAGCGAAAGTACACCCCTTTACAATTCTATGTTTTTACATATTAAGACATATCTGACCTTCACCTAGTCCTCACCAGGTCCAAACAGTAGAGAAATCTAACCTTATGTGACAGATAACACACACAAATTTTACTTTGTCATTGTTTATTAAAGAAAAAAAGTCAGCATTCAGTAGCCTTGATATAAGATGATGTCTTAATATGTGAAACGATAGAATCTTAAGAGGGTGTACTTCTTTTTCACATCACTGTATAGCTAACTGACAGGAAGACTCGGAAAGAAAGGATTTCCTCAATAAAAACAAGGTTATGTCCTTAGGAGTTTAATCCTTTAGAGAGTGCTGTTTATAACATTGGGGGTTTGAGAGCTTTTTTGCAATTATTTCCATTTTGTTCTGAGGGTATCTTGAATCTGTTGGGGAAAGTGATGTTTTCATGTTATTCCCACCTGATTTGGGATCACCGGTCGCGTGTGTTTTCACGACTCGGATCTTGGCTGCGATCACTGCGACTGCACACGGGAGAGAAGGAGGAAGGGTTGGCAGACGCCTCTGACCCACCCACCTTCAAGCCAGTTGACTTTTAACACGACACAGGCTACTGACTGGAAGGGAGGCGCACTCCTCCCCTAAAGCACCGCATGCCTGCAAGCCTCAGGAGGCTGCAGGGGGCGCTCTGACACTGAGAGCCGACAGAGTCCCGGCCGACTCATCCCCTCAGCAGCGTTCAGCCAACAGCGGGCGGCCATGTGAGGAATCCCAGTCACAGTCAGCTAGTGACATGACGCATACCTACAATTCACAGAGTCCAACCTGTACAAGCACCTTTAAAGCCTTCAGAAATCCCCTGGGGACATCTGGTACTGACCCGTCTTTCTCCCAAGTAAATCTGCAGTTCTCTTTTGATATATTATACCATTCTTTGCAGAGCACTTCATTCTATAGCTCAGGATAACAGCTGTTCTGAGAACAGAAGAAAAACAGTTCTGAGAATAGTGGGGTGGCTAACTTTTGAGTTGCTTTAGATGGCATGGTTAGTATGGAACAAAATTAAAAGTGTTGTGAGCGCAGGCTCTTGTGTGCGTGACCTTGCTGTGCCCTGTCTTTTCCAGTGCGGGTGCCATATTTCATTGACTTGAAGAAGCCTCAGGACCAGGGTCTAAACCACACCTTTAACTTTTACTTCCAGCCCGAGGATGGGGTCAACGTCGGAGTCTGGTAAGAGAAACGCTGAGGGGATTCTGGGACATTTCGTGATCATTGCCTAAGCCTCCTGTCACAAGAGCGTGGGAGTGCTCCAGACTGCTGACAGTATCCAGGAGTGCGAGCACGCTCGCAGGGGGCCTGTGTGCCAGCAGCACGGGGCCCTTCCAGGTCTCGCCTGGACTGCTCGCTAGTTTCTCCTCCCTGACAGCGGGAAGGGCAGTCACTCCCAGGAGGAACCAGGCTTCATCCCATTAAATCAAGCAAATTCAACGCGACAGCCACAATTCTATGCCGATGACAAACACAGTCTTCCTCCTAGGCAGAATGACCAAGCCAGCTTTGAGCTGGAAGCGCAACGAAAAACGTTCAGTGCAGAGATTGCTAGAGGAACGCAGAAATGGCAGAGTGGCAAAGCGAGGAAGCAAGGATTCCTCTGGCAGCTCTTCCTCTCTCACTGCTGCCAGGCTCTGGCCAGCTGTGGCCAAGGCCTTAACCTGCACTCAGGTCTGGAGGGCACTCTGCCTGGGAGACTCAGGTGGCCAAACATTTTCCAACATGTTCTTATCCATCCATTTTCTAACCACTTCTTCCGCATCAGGACTGCGGGGCAGCTGGAGACAATCCTGGCCAGAAACAGGATCCATCCTCAGACACACACACACACAGGCACACCTGGACCAAGTTTTCCAGTATGTCTTTGGACTATGGGAAGAAACTGGAGCCCCCAGAGAAAACACAAGGATACCATATAAACTCCACACAGACAGCACCCACTCAAGGTCTGGAATTGAACCCAGGGCCCCAGCACAGAGAGGCCTGGGTAGCTCCACATCTTCTTATCTGTCACATAGCAACTTATGGCTGCTGCAGTGTTTCGAAGGTTGGATTTGCACTGAGGTCTGGTAACCTGTGGGTGTCCTCCTCCTGTCCTCAGGCACACAGTCCCTGCCGTGCTGTGGAAAGACGCCCAAGGGAAGGACCAGGCCTGGTATGAAAGCACCCTAGAGTCCTCCCATCCTGCCATGCTGTACTTGCACGGTAACGCCGGGACCAGGTATGGCCTCACTGCACTGACCTGCTCTTAATTTGATTCCCTTGCTTAGCAGACACCCTCATCCACAGAGACTTACAGGACTTGCAAGGAAGCATAAATCAACATCAAAATCAAAATAAGGCGCAAGTGCAAAATTAGAAAGGTTATAAATGAGAGGAGGCTATTCAGTTATTTCATCCCATGATCTCATCTAGGTGATTTTTGAAAGGAGCCAGGGCATCGTCTTCAACAACATGACCGGGGAGTTTGTTCCACACTCCCTCCACTCTTTGTGTACAGTAGTGCCTCCTGTCCTGACTGGAGGTTCTCGTCCATTTGTGTCTTGAGAAGGAGCCAGAGTATCGGCTTCGACGACATGGCTGGGCATCTTGATCCGTACTCCCACAGTCCGTTGTGTAAAAACGTGCCTCCTAATATGCAAACTGCAATGCAAGTGCCACACATAAGCAACAAGAAACGATTGAGGTGGTAAGGTCTAAGGCAACAGCAGCAGACATAGGCAGTGCAGATCGAAAACCATTGAATAAACACCTGCGTCCTCTATTTACAGAGTAACTTGTATTCCCAAAGGGAGAATTACTAAACCGCAGTGCGGTATTGCGAGACAGTTACTGAAGAACGAGTGCTAGGGCGTCGCAGGCGCTGTCGAGCCAGGAAAGTCTTGAACAGGCGCCCGAAAGGCGCCTGGGTTCTGGGGGAATCGGGTACCGCTGAGGGGCAGAATGAGGGGATCGGGAAGTGGCCGGACAGAGACGGGGTACATGAAGCCTGGTGAAAGAGGAGGAGAGGCACTGAACCAGGCTGCAGGTAGGCAGGAGCACAGTGGCGGACAGGACAGGGGTGTTGAATTGCATACGGGTGTCAGTAAGGAGCCAGTGGAGGGACTGGGGCTCCAGGGTAACATAAGGAGAGCAAGGAAGAGAAAAGAGAAGAGGGCAGATCGTGTCGGCAGCAAGGCCTGACAAGAGAGTGATGCAGTAGCCCAGCTGGGACAGTTGCAGGGTCTGGGCTAGCTGTTGTGTAGAATAGTTGGTAAGGAAGCAATGGATTCAGAGACCGTTGTTCGAGAAGAAGTGCCAGAGAAAAATGTTCTGGGAGATGACATCACAGTTGTTCCTTGATCTGCAGTTTCTGCTTGTACTGAAGTTAGAAGTTTATAAATGTTTTAGTACCTCCTTCTCAGTTGCCAGTCTCCATGAGTAAATGCACTAAAGCAATGAGGTGTCGTGCTAATCAGCACTGTACTGTAGGTGTCCTTTGCTAACAGAGTGGGTAAAGTGAGCCACTCTGTTAGCCTGACTTCCTGACCTAAAGGAAAGGAGTTCAGCTGCTCCCCAGTTCTGCTCAAGCCCACACAGCTATATGAAGCTTGTGAGCTGGCGGGTGTCCAGTAAGCAGTTTGTGTCCCTCTGTCTGTCTCTCAGGCGGACCAGCTCAGAGGTCACCGGTCAGCAACACTGTAAATACCCAGTGGCTGTCACATCCTGCAAGAATGTTTACAGCAGTCCTGTCCAGCAAAGAATTCAAATTAAAAGCAGGGTTTTAGAAAATCAATTAACATACTGAAAAGATTAGGAAAAGGAAATATGGAATACATATTAACATTATATAGAATACAAGAAGGGACACAATCTTTTGTGTGTGCAGAACTGAATGTTTTCTGAAATGTATTTTTCATGATCCCTTTTAATAATCCATGTTGTTGGAGTGTATTAAACTGAGAAGGTAGGCGCTCAACATTAGAATGTGTCTGAGAAATTTACCTTGGGCAAAAGTCATCTTTAATATTCAGGAATAGCGATCTGGCCTTATAAGATTCATCTAGTCGTGTAAGCAAGTCTATCTGAGTTCCCCGTGTCTGGGGAACAGGCTACGTTATTAAGTGACTGGAGAGGTTTATTTGTTTGATAGTATCCCTGGAGGGAGATGTGCGTCATGGGCTTGTGAGCCGAAAGCAGGCGGACCGTCTCGAAGATCTGAAACGATGAGCCCAAGAGGGGTACTTGGACATTGCATTTCAAGAGTTGTGCTGAATTAAAACAAGGGGTTGAGCTGTGAGGAGAGTTGTACAGTCTGTAATGTCACAATGTAATGAACTGTAATGTCACAATGTCACTGTCTTCCTGCAGGGGAGGAGACCACAGAGTACAGCTGTATAAGGTAAGACTTGCAGGCTCACTGCTTACAATTCTGACCTTGTCATCTAGAATTAGAAAACCAACTCTGAACTCCGTTTTGTCTCAATAATCATAGTGAGTAAATGACTCTGTAACGCATTTACAAAAACCTATGTTTTGAGTTTTTAAAAACAGTTTTGGAGAAACGCTTGTGTCTGAAAGATACTTGTAAATTGCTGATGTGAATTATTTTAATTAGTGTTTCAGAATTCGGCAGCTTTCTGTCCGGTTTAAAATACTGTTTTGTGAAGTGGTTTTCTTTTTCTTCAAAGGTTCTCAGCTCCCTGGGCTACCATGTAGTCACATTTGATTACAGAGGTAAGTAGCAATGACATGTCCATTTGTTTTCTAGTAGCGTGAAGCTCTGAAATGAGGCCGTTGCCTGTGTTTCCTGTCAGTGGCTCTGCGAGTGTGTTGGAGCTCCTGGTGGCATGAGCACGAGGGCAGTGGGGTGTCAGAGGTGTGACTGCTTCTTTCAGGCTGGGGAGACTCTGAGGGCAGCCCCTCCGAGAGAGCCATGACGGCCGATGCCATCTTCCTCTACAACTGGGTGAAACAGAGGATTGGGAACAATCCTTTATACATCTGGGGCCATTCCTTAGGGACAGGGTGAGTCTTACTAATATTCCTTTTGACTCACACTGAGATTTTCTGGACACTCCACTCAAAGCACTTTACAGGTAATGGGGTCTCCCCTGCATCACCACCAGTGTGCTGCCCCACATGGATGATGCACCAGTACGCTCCTCACACACCAGCTCTCAGTGGGGAGGAGAGCAGAGTGATGAAGCCAGTTCAGAGAGGGGGGTTATTAGGAGGCCATGATGGGTAGGGGCCAATGGGAAATTTGGCCAGCACACTGGGGTAACACCCCTACTCGTTTTGAGAAACGCCCTGGGTGTCTTCCTGCCATTACCGAACATGGGACACTTTAGAGAAAAGCCATTATATCCTGGCTCGAATTTCTGTTTAAAATTCCAGGATAAAGAGAATGGCATTTTTGCTTTGCTGTTCAATTAATGGGGAGGCATGATTGCAGTAGCATGAAGGCACAGTGCTGACTTGCAAAGGGTGTTTTTTCAGCTGAATTTGACAAACTTCTGAACTTTGTTTAATCCACACTTAAAAGATAATACTTGGATTTAGAAAAGACTGACTAATCCCCCCAGTGTTACAGGCATTGGATGGGGTTTGAGCCTGATTCTAAGGCATGGAGCTTCACCTCACTGATTCAGAACAGATGATGTGTGTTTTCTTTACTGGTCCACTGATGTCTCTGCAGGGTTGATATTACTTTCGTTTTGGCTCTAAGGAAAACTCTTCATCACTAATGAGATTTATCCTGTTGTCTTTTCCAGTGTGGCAACAAACCTAGTAAGATATCTGTGTGACACAGGTAAGCATGCACTCATTATGTTAAGACCCATTGTACAAAGCTAAATATACCCCATATCTAATCTGGCTGAAGGAACAAGTCTGTCATTGCAGGCTTGCTAGATCCCCAGTGCTCTTTAGACAGAATTAATGTGGAGCACGAAAATGAAGAGTAAATGTTCTGTCACACTCTTTTGCACAGAGGGCATTTTGCTTCATCTGGGATTCTTATCTGACACATTTCTTTTTTTTCTATTTTTTGGGAAAAACCTGTGAGGCTCCGCTACAGGTGTATGTCACAGATTATACCGTACCTTGTAAATGTTTGAATTATTTTTAATTTATAGAGATTTAACTCCAGGACAGCAGTTTAAGGTACATTTGGGAAAGCAAAGTAGATGTGGCGATATGTATGAAGTCTGTAGAAGCTGGCATCTTTATGGAACATTTCACAGGATTTCCATCCATGCATTCATTTTCCAACCACCTATCCCAGCAATCAATGGGCACAAGGCAGGGTACACCCTGGACAGCACACCAGTCCATCACCAGACACTGTCACAGACACACACACGCTCACACCAGGGCCAGTTTTCCCAGAATTAACTTGTCTTTGAACTGTGGGAAGTTATGGTGCACCGTCCTGTGGATCCAGAATGAGGGGCTGTAGTGACAAGGGGTCTCCTCATCCAGGAGAGACTTTGGGTTTTTAGCTGTATAATTGTATCTGTCCACAGGGCACTGTGAGTAGCGGCAGCGGTTGGTTAGCACACGGGTGTAGCTGTGTGTAGGGAGGGCCGTTGCTGAGAGACCTTGTCCTTTGTCAGTGTGGTCTGTGCGTGAGGGTCATCAAGTGTCTGAGCAGGGAATCTCTCACTCCGTCCCTCAGACAAGTGAAAACTGTACATACAGTATTAGCAATATAAATCATCAATTTCCCTTCGGGATCAATAAAGACTTATCTATCTATCTAAAGCAAACACAAAGAACATCATGTCTTTTAGTCAAATAACTCAAACCTTTGCACCGTGCTGAAGGTTAGACAAAACCTTGCAATTAAAGAGAATGAGGGTAAATGGACACTGTACGCAGGCTCACATGTCTGTCTGCTCATGGAAACTCATAAACGGCTGCTCTTGTGTCTTCTTGCGTTTTCTGTCCAGTGCCTTGTAGATCTGAGCTCATGTCCTCGATCAGCTCAGTCACTGACTGTAACACCCAGAACGAGCCTAACTGGCATTGTAAATCAAAATAGAAACAGGGAACAGTTTACCAAAGATGAAAATACGGAGACACAGAGCTGTGAAATTTTCTAGCAACACTATGTGGAACCAGCAGTACCAAAAGAATAGTTTTTCTCTGGACAGGCACCAAGACAGTGATCCACACTCCCAACTTGTTAATGTTGCTGATGGGACCTTAGCGAGGACAGCTGTTAAATAATTAGAGATTAAAAATTCATGCCTTTTGTTACAGGCGTCTCTAATTACTGCACTGTTTTATAAGTGATGTGTTAAGTGTCACATAATCCTCCCTACATGACGAGCCTTAAATAAGCCAGCTCTGGTTTTTCACTGATAATTACCATTGTAGATCTATGAATCTGAATGTTGCGTATCCGGAAATTGTTCCATGGACTGATAACTGCGATGTGTCTTTGTCATAGGGAGCCCTCCTGATGCCTTGATCTTAGAGTCTCCCTTCACCAACATAAGAGAAGAAGCAAAAAGCCACCCCTTCTCTATGGCAAGTCCATATCCCCCATCTCCTCTTTCTCCCTCCTCGCGTCCTGTTTGACAGACTGTGACTGGGTCCTGTCCTCTAGTCACAATAGGCTCGATCTGAACTGTTATATGTTACATGTGATATAGCTTGTCACTCTGATGGGAAATGCTATGATAGGAGTTGATTTGTTCTTTCAATCAGTCTGTGTGCTTCTGTTTTCCGTACAAAGGAACTTTACTTTGTGCTTTTCAAATGCTCCCTAAGAACATAAAATATTAACATCTGAGTGAGATCACTAGATCAATGTCACCTCTGTTAAATTCTTATGTTACTTAGGATCTGTGCAGGTGCGGACTAAAAATCTTTTCACGAGATGTTACCATTTTCGCCTGCACCATTTATTTAATTTTTTTTCCTTTTCAGATTTACAGAAATTTGCCGGGATTTGACTGGTTCTTCCTGGACGCTATAACCGCCAATGACATTCGGTTTGCCAGCGATGAAAAGTAGGTAGAAGCTTTTCTCGTTCAACTGTAGGTCGTGTGAGATCAGGGTCTGGCAAACGTCCTGCTGGTTTTAGACAAGAAGCTACCGAATTTTTGCTGAGCCTGAAACAAAAGCTAGCTTTTCCCTGTAAGTCACAAAATCATCATTAAATACGTTTTCAGACATGCCAAGTGATGACTAATGACTCTTTAAAATGTTAGCTCAGCAGTTCCAGGTACCTAAACCATGTCAGGTACTGATTAATGGCACTGCTTTCTGTCTTAGACGGAAGAGCGCTGAACTATTTTGTTCTTTTGCTTAGAAGTCTGGTTTGAAGTTCAGTTCAATTCACTTCTGAAGACCTCTTTCATCCCCAAGGGCGGCAGTTTAAGCAGTAGTGAAAGTAGGAATTGTGCGGAATTTCGGAGCTCTGGGATGATTCCAAGTCACTGAGAGTAATGATTAAAACAAAGACATCCACTCTTCCCAGCCGACGCCCTTGTAGTCTGCAGTGGCACTGCTCACAATGGCGTTGTGCATGCAGTCATGGAGACCAGTACACAAGCATGCAGGTCTGTCATTATCTTGCGCACCTAATAAGCACCTTTGTGCCAGCTCTACTGAAAACACAAGCTTTTATAACATTTCACACCAATTACCTTCTGTTATGCTTCTTTTTTGCATACAATGTCACATAATCACATAATTGTAAGAATAAGTGTGGCTCTTGGAGGATTAAGGCTGAGGTAAACTGATACCTCAGTAACACTGGGTCTGGGAGTTGGTGTGCTGTAGCTTGTGATTTCTTGCAAAGGCAAGCCCAGTAAACAGACACAAATGCAGCCATAAGGTAAGAATCCAGTGCTCTTTATTCAGACTGGTTGAGCTGCTTTATTTTACTTCCTGCAAAGAAAAAAAAGACTACGCTTCTTTTGTGCTCCTAACTGATTTCTTCCGCCCCTCACTATACATACAGTACCTGCTTCCACATTGAGATCTCACTCTGAAATCCTCACGAACTCAGTCTCTCTCTGGGAGTTTCTCTCAGCCTCTTCCGAACAAAACACTCCTCAAAACGAACTCTTAGACCCGCGGTTCCAGTCAGAACCTCCTCCAGCTGGAACTGGAAGGCTCTGCTTTCTATGAGACAGCATCTCATTCACTCACAGCATGATGGGTAATGTGGTTTGGACAAACAACTTCATCTTGTCTGAAATACAGTCCTCTGATGGTGGTTCTTGTCTGAAAAATACAGGTACTTGCAAATCGGTACAACTGATTTGTTCTGTTGAATCTGGAGCCACAGGAAGCTCTTCACCTCAGACAGAGGATGACCCTGCTAACAAGGTCCTGTTCTGTTGTGAGTGGGTCTCCATGGTGACCAGCAGTCTTCAGCTGTTGAGGCATGTCCTGTATTTAAGCAACAATACTGAAGGTGTTTCAAACTCACAAAGCACCTGCTTGTTGTACAAAAAGGACAGTTGTCGTCCAGAATCTCAGAGGCTCCAACGTATTCATTTCTGTTGATGTATAGGGAACAAAAAATCCCTCTGCTTTACATTTTACCCCATCAAGACCACACATTCTTCTCAGAAATTACTCAAGTTAACCCTCAGTAAGCAAGTTACTATTGTGTCCTGTACTGTGAAGTAAGTAAACGCATCATACTCTTTTTAGGCCTGACAATAGGTCCATATCAAACTTTCAAGCTAAGGTCAATCTGGAAATCATACAACTGTAATATAAGTTTTACTCACAGCCTGATAGTTTTCTTATTCAGATCGGTATTGGAACTGTATTGGTATTGGTTTCGGGCACAGATTTTATTATTTGAATTGGTAAAAGCAATATCGGTTGTTTAGGGATTAGGGATTACCTACTGTATATGTGGCTTCAGTCATATTTTTGTTTGGGGAGGATGATGTGTGTGAAATATGGATTGTGAAGACCTTTGAACATTGTCTTTGTTGTCATGGCTCAAGCCATGGCTCTTGGGTTTTCTTCCCTATGACTTTTGCACTCATTCCAGTTTAGATAATCGCTGTTTCTGTACTCGGCACTAAAAAACACAGCAGTACCCCAGTCAGCTCCCTCTTGTTTCCACAGTATGAACCACATCTCATGTCCGCTGCTGATTCTCCATGCAGAAGATGACACTGTTGTGCCATTTCACCTAGGAAAAAAGGTGCGTTTCTCTTCCCATGGATCATGGAGGTGTTTGTGTTTTCCTAGTCACAGCAGCTCTAACTATATGATATCAGAGGCTTGTGGGACATGTTTCACTTGCAGCACGTGAGTTTCTAAAACTAATTTATAAGTTAGAGGAAAAAAGAGAAATAGTATTGTCCAGTGCGCTTAAAGATTTGCTCCAGAAATGCTTAAATAGAGAAAAAAATGTATTTACAACAACATCTGGGGTCAAAAGAGTGACATCATCTTCAGCACTGCAGGAAACCCAGGAGCACAAGTGTTATAGCCCTTCTGTAAGCGGCAGCAGGGATCTTTTAAAGTAGAATTTACATGGCACATTCAAGCTATTTAAATTGGTATTTTATCACACACATGTGGGATAATACGAGGCACACCACATGAGCACCGATGGGTCACTCCTGTGCACACAGGCTGCTGGTCTGAGCCTGACACGGCTGCTGCTGTTCTTCAGCTGTTTCTTCATGTCTTTCCACAGCTTTATAACATCGCTACACAGTCCAAAGGCCTGAGCGGACACAAAGTTCAGTTCATTCCATTCCCCAAGGCCCTGGGCTACAAGCACAAATTCATCTACAGGAGCCCAGAGCTGCCGCATATACTGAGGTACCCTTCTCTCTCCTGGAGCTGACCATGGACCGACTGAGTGGCAGCAGTAGTCAGAGGGGAATATACCTTGTAGCTGCGTATTTGAGAAATGTCCATTGTTATGTGATTATGCAGTTTTAAGTGTGTTTAGGATGACTTGAGTCATAAAATAAGCGACACTGATATTGTTTCGGAATGATCCACTGCTGCTGTTCACCACATTAGTTTAAGCCTCATCATGAAACCAGTAAACAAGGAATCGGTTAACTCTTGCAGCTTGCCTG
Source organism: Lepisosteus oculatus (assembly GCF_040954835.1). Taxonomy (NCBI): domain Eukaryota; kingdom Metazoa; phylum Chordata; class Actinopteri; order Semionotiformes; family Lepisosteidae; genus Lepisosteus; species Lepisosteus oculatus. Next base: position 17,874,598 of record NC_090712.1, read on the forward strand.
GGTCATGAAGCAGTTACGTTTTACAACAGATCAGATTACAAGATTATCTTTACAAGTCCTTGTTTTTGTGGATTGATTTTAGGGATCTGCCAAGGTATATACTTCTGTGAAAAAGGAAATTTTCTAGATCTTATTATTGAAATAGACCTCATTTTTAATTTGATTCTCGTTTTTTGTCTGTCCAGTGATTTCCTAGGCACCTCCCATTCGCAAGTATAGTTTGCCACCATGGCACCTGACTGTTCCTCTTCACCCCACACCTCTTCCTGCGCCGGCCCCCCGGCCCCCCCAGCCCCCGACACACACAGTGATCCACGCATGCAGGTCGAGGCGCTCTGCTCATCTCTGTCATCCTTCAGAGCCGGACATGGGAGTAAACACGACAGAAACCGCGTGTGGGTCTGTATGGATGCAGAAGTGAGAAACAGCTCAAGCACAAAGACGATTGCCTGCACTATCAAGCGCCTTGGCACTGGACCTCAAGCCTGAAAGGGACAAAGGATCTGAGGGCGCCCGGGACATTTAGCTGCACCGCAACGACGAGGAGGAAGGAGTTTCTTAAAAATCTCAACGTGTTACATCTAGACATGAGAAACCAGTCTGCGTGCTTGGTGAACAGGAAGATTTCACAACTGGTCAAGCAGATGCGAAAGCCCGGAAACTGGACTAAACTGGGCTGGATTGGATTTTTAAATTTGAGCCTTTATCGTTGACTGGCGGACCTGGTTCCGGTTCCGACAGAATTTGGCAGGCCCAGAGATCCAGGCAAGAGCATGTTAGAATTCAGCAGGATATGTCAACGGTACCCACTATAAAAATGTCATTTTGTTATATATTTCTGAATATATGGATTTTATCAGTAGTTTTCTTGGTCTGCTTAGAGGCCATTACAAACGGCTGCGTCTGAGTCTAATCCCTAACATATTCCCTTGCATGACAAGGGAATGATCTGGCAAAGGTTCAGGCGTACTGTATGTTGTCCAATCCTTAGCTCATTTTCCATAGGATCTTACCCCCTGTTGCCAGGGATACCAACAGAATCCCTGTTAAGTGGACCAGACCTCTTTTAAGAGGAGTTCCCAAATTAAACAAAGTGTTCTGGAAATTACAAATTGTAATTTCTGAGTGTCAGACTGTCACTCTTATAATCTGTTTGTGTGCAAATACTTTAATTGGATAAAATCCCCTGTCCATGCCAGAGAAGTGACTCAAATTAGAATAGGCTTTCAAAGCTTGACAAATAACAGCAGTAGTGCTGGAAAGTTTAGATGCCCTGGGAAATATAATTGAAAATCAATTGAACTTTGTAGTTGAAATGATAAGTGCAGTGAAGTAGACCTATCTAAAATGTATAAATTGTCTTGTATTCTAAGTGGGCATTCATTTTCCCTACTGTGTTTTTCAAACCATACATATGCACGAGACTGTTATTTATGCTTTTTGCAATACTGACCTGTCATAAACTACCCCCTCAGTTATAGAAGGGCGGTATTTTAGATTTCATTCAAGAATTAAATGTTGCAAAGGCACCTGTGTAACAAACAAGGTCACACAACTGCATCAAGCACCACAATAACTTCTCATAATAACTAGAGCTCTCCGAACACACAGGAACACCTGGCAGGAGATTGTTGAGTTTCTGAGCTGCTGCCTTTCAGCCTTTCCCTGTTTTCCTAGTACAACTCTTCTGAATTTTTATAGCCTTAAAGTAATAATCTGCAGGTGAGGTACTAATGGAGATTAAAACCCATATTGCTTCGTTGGAATTGAACGATTTAATTTGCACTACACATGCTGAGTGCTTCTCAGTAGGAATTCTCCAGGTTCTGTTGTGCAATAGTCACCTGTACTTTTCAGACAGGTGTCACATTCTCACAAAATTAGCTTAGTATTGAAAATCTACAGGAGATGAAAATAAGGTCAGATGTGGGTTTAATGTGTAGTTTAAAAGGAAAGGGTGATTTATAATTTGATTTTTTTTATTTTACTTGCTTTTTACTTTTTATGGCATAGGGGGAAACATACCAGTGAGTGATCTGAAACATGAAGGAGTTCTACACTGTGTGTTTGGGTGTGAGAGAGGCGTGTTGAGGTCTCTCTCGTGTGCAGGTCCAACAGCAGCTGAGCTAGAGATCATGGAAATGCTCCTTTTCCTTGTGACAGTGCAGATTCTTCTGCAGAAAAGCCACGGCTTCTCTGTTAACCCTGCACTTCACCTGCTGTCATGAAAATAAAGTGGCAGACAGCATGAAATCGCTTCTGAGCAACTACAGCTTTTCTCCATTGGCTGTAGCTTCTGTACAGCTTCCTACTGTATAACATCCTTCATGCTTCAGATTTCCACTGATAAGTCTTGTTTAATTTATTAACCTCTTATACATTAAAGCAAATCTCTTTTTCCAGTTTAAGTGCTTGACAAGTGAGCACTTCTTTGTAGTCTAAGAGAGACCCAGGCATGCAGTGAGTGGAGTGCCAGCTGTGCCAACTGTAGTGGTTTGCTTACCTGGAGGATTCGGCCTATCGCGCTTCATTGCAGAACTCCTTTGTAAGTAGAAAAAAGAAACAGCTGATATGCACACGACTTGTATTTGTCCTCGGTGGCTCTGGACACATTTAATTTTTTCCATGAGTTGGTGAAAAAAAAAAAAGGAAATGCCACAGATCCTGCTTTGTACGTACCAAACCACCTGGGCAGAGGAACAGGAAATAAAAACTTGAAACTGCGGGATGGTCCTGGGCAGCTGGCAGCCTTGGATGAGCCAATAGATGATGTTTTAAAACTCCAGGGTTTGTGTTTGTTTTCTTATCTCACTTGGTTCTTTTAAGAGACTCACAGGGTCTTTCATTCATGTACTCCAATATCTTACTCTAAAGATCCATTAATGGGCATTTACTGGAAGATGTACTGTAACTAACAACAGATCATTAAATACAATGACTCTGATGTTTCTTTACTTACTGATACTGTACTACTGCTGTATTGCCTGATGTCAGCTATAATTTATCATTGTTCAGAAACCTAATGAAAACCTTTCATGAATATATTTATAACAGGCCAGTGTCTTTTAATTATATGCTCTGAGTAGCCATTAAATCTTCATCCACATTACAAGCGTGGAACATTAACACTGAAACTGAATTTTATTTAATGTGCAAAGACACTGCCATTATTAGTATTATTATAAATGTTTAATCTAAAAACTTACAGCAGCTACCCGCTATATTGGCGTTTTCTACTGACTTGTCTCATTACATTCATACTCCTGACTTCTCTGGTATTCAGCTGTGGGCTCTGTGCGAATGTGAGGATGTTTCTATTCAGACTTGCTGTGTCTAACCAGCCGAAACGGCTAATAAAACAGTTGGTGGGTGATGGACAGTGATCTGAAAAAGTGTCATACTGCTGATTGTTCCCAGCCCTGTTCATTTTTCTTAAAACAGTTTAAGAGTTTTTAATGTTTATTTAAAAAAAGAATTACACTTAAAAAATATCACTCTAGATATTATGCTTTTTGGAAATTGAATCTGGCAAGGATACCAGGAGGAATTAGATGAATAAGGGGTTGTATGAGGGGGCTGTGAGTTCTGCTGCCACAGAGCTCTTGGATCCTGGGTTCAGTTCTGGTCTGGAACACCTTCTGCGTGGAGTTTGCATGTTCTTCTTGTGTCTGAGTAGATGTTGTCATTGTGCTTTATCTTCTTACCACCTCCCAGAGGCATTCTGGCTAGGATAACATTCTTTCTTGGGTATCTGGGGTATAAAGTTCTGCCTGATACATCCTGATAAAGCTCTCGGTTGACACAATTGCTGCCAGGAATTAGTGGCTTTCTGCAAGCATGGATGAGATTAGTACTTCCTTAACAGCAGCTGAAGAATAGCTGGGTAACTCCAATAGTACTGCTGTGATCACCTTCAAGGGCTTTCAGCTTTGTGTGACTGGTCATAGTTGAGCAAGTCAGAAATATGGTCTCAATATAATTTAAAATAGAATGCAATAAAATAGTGGGTGGCGTGGTGGCACAGTTGTTAGCATTGCTGTCTTGCAGCGCTGGGGCCCAGGCTACAATTCCTGGGGTGCTGTCTCTGTGGAGTTTGTATGTTCTCCTGTGTTTCTGTGTTTTTTTTCCAGGTTTTTCAGGAGGTTCTGCTTTGCTCCACCAGTCTAAAATATATACTGGTAGGTTAATAGGCTTCTGGGACATTTGGCCCTGGTGTGAGTGTGTGTGTGCCCTGTGAATTGTACCCACTGCTCACCAGGATGGGCTCCGGCCCCACTGCGACCCTGTAGTGGCTAAAGCGGATCAGGAAATGGCTGGATGCATGAAATAAAACAGCAGGTATCTATCCATCTGCACATGTAGCACTGTCTTTAAATACTTACACTATACGTGCTGAGAAATGGTGACATTAATTTGGCAATGTATGCATCTTTACAGCCCTTTCACTTTTGTGTGAATAGTGATTTTAATTGAAACACAACATCCATGTCACAACTGCAGTGGAATGAAATATACTTGAATATCCGCAATGTACACAAGATACTGTAGCACCCCAGTAGAACACAGCCTGTTCAGACTGCAAGCCAGCAAAGTGAACGACCTAAAGACTTACTTCATGTTTTCACGTCGTGGGTCTGTTAGAAGTGTCGCTTGTTCGGGGCTGACACTGCACCGACCCTAGACGCGGTGAGCACTGCAGAGCGGCACTGCCGGCACCAGTGTGGGATCCATCGTTGATGTTTAAGCCAGTGAAGTGGACCCTGCTTCTACTTACTGAACGAATGCTTTGCAAATCCATATGCCAGGGCGGACTGCTGTTTCAGCACTCCTTTTCAAGCGGCAAATTAATGTATTTGATCTATTCTTTGTCTTTAATGGTGCAGAGAGGGGAGGAGATCCGAGCCGTTCCACCCCGTTTCACTGGAATTACAGCACAGGGCTCGTCTGCAGCTCTAGGTCCAGTAACCCTCTCTGCCGAGTAAATACAGCTTGTAGAGACTTCTGGTGGAAACTGTGAACTGAATCTCTCTGATTCAGTTCACAGTTTCCACCAGAAGTCTCTACAAGTGGCAGGCGGGGCTGCTGGGGGCACCCCTCCAGCTGAAGTGGGGGCAGGGACTGAAGTGGCCCAGACGAGAATTGTCAGATGAAGCATGTGGTCACTGCAGAGCCCTTGGGTTCTGAGATTATTTACGTGGAACACAAAGGGCACACAGAGGAAGGGAGGGCTTGGAAAACTTTTCACTTCTGCGAGCTGAAAACCCTCCTTTATGCAGCGGGAGCTGAATTTATACGACTGAGTTTTTGCACAGCTGCACTGAAACTAAAATTGTCAAACAAGATTGCCATTTTGGTACCAGTATGCCCAGTACTGGAAGCACCATGCCGTTCTAGAGAGGAGGTCCTTGTGTATCCACATTCCTGGGTTGCGGTGTCCCTGCCTGTTCTGAGTGTTGAGCATGGACACCGCAGTAAGGTTGTGCTAGAAGATCTGGATACGTGGGCTTCTGCAGTCCAACAGGAAGCCTTGCTGCTGTGATCTCAGGAAGTGAAGGCACTTGGCTGTTTAAGCAAAACCCGGTTGGCATGACAGCATAGAGAAACCGTGTCTTTGGCCATCTTCCTCTGCGTGCCACCATGCAGGCTGTTCCTGGGGCTGGCTCTGCGGGGTCACCTACACATCCATCTGTCCAGTTTCTGACCACTTCTCCCAGAGTAGCAGGGAGGCCAGAGTCTGCCACGGCAAGCAACAGGCACAAGGCAGGGTTCACCCGGCTCCTGCAGGGCGCACACAGACACACGCTCACCCCAGGGCCAGTTCTCCCAGGAGGAAATTAACCTACCAGCATGTCTTTGGACTGGGGGAGGAAACCCGCATGGACACAGGGAGAACAAACGCCACACAGACAGCAGCGCCGCAGGAGTGGAATAGCAAGGCTGCAATGTTAACCATTGTGTGTGTCGGTCTCCATGACGAAGTCAATCCAGTCGGAAGACTTGGGAATACTTTTTGAGTATTTTAGTATAATAGGTTTCGGCTTAACCCATTTGGTTAAGGGGTAGCCTGCTAGCCTCAGGCCGAGGAGCTCCAGAGCCCCAGAGAGCAGGGTTAACCCAGGTGGAGATGGGCTGGAGGCGTGGAACGCGCACGTGAAAGGAGTTGTTTTGCGTGAGAAACTGACGCAGCGCATTTCGGCAATGGTTATGATTGAAACTTCAATGGTGAGTGAGAACTTCCGTTTAAACATGTAACTTGATGTCTGTGGCGGACCGGAATGTTGAAGAGGGAGCCCCGCTAGTCCAACGAGTTTTCCACCCAGCCCACGGCCACAAAACAAGTCCCCCACCTCCCCTCCATGCCTGGTATTTTCACTTTATCTGGTGAGAAAATATACTTAGCCAATTGCCTTTTTTATAATTCTCTCTATGTATTACACAAAAATGTCAACTGCTACCAACTTGCAGCTTACAAAATAAAACTCCAGCTTTCTTTTTCCACTCCACTGCCTGAACAATTTTAAAATCCTTTGATTAAATACAGTTTTCCCCCCCAAAATGCAGTGGACCTCTTTAATTCAATCTGTTTATTGTTGCGAGTCCAAGTTGTCATAAGATCACGGAACCACACAGCATAAAAACAGAGTACAGTACTTAACCGTTAAGGTAAGGTGAGAAAACCTTGAGCTGCAACAGAAGATTCCAGAGTGTCACACACATTCACAAGCACACAGCTAAAATAATGCTGTTGTTTTAAAATACAGTAAAAGCAGAACAAAACACATTCAATTTCCATTTTTTTAGTTGCAATAATCATTTGAGATAGATAGCACTCCAAAGCCATTGGTTGTAAGTAAGCCCTATTGGTTCTACAAGATGCTCTTGAAGAGTACAGTACTTAAAAATCTCTAAGTCACTGACTTTACGTTCATCCCTGGCTGTAGTTCTATGGTCCTCCTTTGAGCCTTAAACCATGCTGTCTGGGCATTGTGTACAGAAGAAGATCGAAACCCATTCACTAACTAAGCATACAGGGAAGAAATGTGTAGTACAGAGCAATTTCCAACAATTTACAGGCAATGGAACCCAATTAAGCTTTATTTTCAGTGCAAGTTAATTTCTCTGGGGAATATAACTCCTTCATACTGGTTGTAAATATGCACTGAAATTTGCTTACAAACTCTTTTTGTTTTTTCCAAGCTACGCTACATTGAATTCCATTCCCTTGTAACTCAGGCGTGATTACCTCAGTGCAAAGCCAGTCAGGGAAAAGCCAAATCTCACTGCTACAAAGCGATGCGAGACCGTGTCTGTAAAGTTACTATACTTTTGAAGCCGATTTCCACCTCTCAAGCCCGGTACCTACCGCCCCGTTCCCTGTCTCGCCGAAGGCTGGGCGCATCATTAAACCAAGCCAGGGAGAGGCCGGCGGACAGGAGCCCTGCCTCCTGGGAGCCTTCACTCGCGGGGTACGGTGGGGGGGGGGATCTTGACATCGGAGGGCTCCACGCCCCAGATCTCCCGGGCGTACTCGCTGATGGTGCGATCGCTGGAGAACTTGCCGGAGGCGGCCATGTTCCTGATCACTTTTTTTGTCCACTCCTTTGGATTCTGGGAAGAGCGACAAAAAGGAGCTGAAAACTGAATTGCGTTGGTCTTTCTGAGAACCTTCCGGCGAAAGGGGGGGTTGCAGATTAGAAAGGGCATCTATGCAGCTTCAGTCCTGGACGTGAAATTGCTGTTAACCTTTAATAAAACGTTTCCTTTTGAAACATTTACTGCCTCCCTTTTTTGTTGCTGCCTCATGTCGCCACAGCCCACACGGTGAGCCAAGCAGGAAGTTCACCTTTGAAACCTCACATGGTGCCGAATAAAAGGTGTGCACTCAATCAGAAGAGAACTGATCCCAAGCATTGTGCTTAGTGTTTAACTTAGCCACAGCAAAAGCTTACTCAATGAGCACTGCTGAGGCACAAGACGGACCCACACAACTACTGATTCTCTGTCTCCGGGGAGGAGAGATGTCTGACTTTCACTCACGCCTCACAGTTCCTCAGGGTTTCTAGCTCACTTCACGTTTGCACAAACCCCAGAGTCATGGACTGAATCGACGTGTGGTGACATTAGAAACAGCGCCATTCGGCGTTTTCCCAATTACTTTAGAATACATTAAAAATCGCAGCACCAGTAATAAAGATCTCTGCAGAAGAATGAGTAAAGCTCAAGTCACTTCCTGTAGGCCTGTCTGAAAGGCGCTCTAGGTTCAGTGAAGAGCCAGCAGCAGTGGAAGTGGAACTGAAGTATGGAGTACCATTATAGAGCTGAGCTTCAGTTCCCAGATCAAACAATACCTTTGCTGCATTACTAGGTTACCACATCCCCAGCTGAAGCAAAAGACCTTGTTTCAGAATCAGAGACATGAAAGTGACTGATACTGTAACTGCTAACCTGGACTGGTAAGACGTATGAATGAGGTTTCTTGTCAGTACGTAAGAAGTGCTCTTCCCCTGCGCAGTTTGAACCCTACCTTGTAGAGGTCGCTGACCTTTTCCTGACAGCTGATGTACGCCTCATAGTCGGCAAACACTTTGAATCTGTGAAAAACAGGAGAAATGTCAGTGAGGAGCTTGACAGATGTGCTACATGTTTCTTTTGGAAAAAGAGTTTTCATCAGCTGCATCAGACTCATGCAGTATGATCAGTCGAGTTCAAGTAAGCCTTATAACCACCAAAACCCTCTTCCTGAATTTTAGAGGTGGCAGTGATTTACAGACACCCTCAAACCTGCTGGGCTGTTGCTTTTGAGGACTGTGTTTGGCGAGACCTGCTCTCACACAGGCCTCCCAGCTGGGTTCTGCTTGCATAATCTAGACAGGCCCAGGAGCTGTGCTGCAGCGACTTCAGAAAGAAGATGATTCTGTGATTTTTAAAAACAGTCTTAGGGGTTTCTAGACATTGTGAAATGCAGAGCAGCTCCTGACTTTAATGTGTGGTGACTACTGTATGTGAAGAGGAGACTGGACTTGGTGCGTTACTGAAGCGGCAGATATCAGAGAAACTCTCTCTTCCAACATCATTGCCAAGCTGCTCAGAAGGGTCAGTATTTCTGCCTCCCCTCCCACACGGCAGCCAGCAGCTGCAGGGAAACGCTCCCTAGCTCACCTGTCGTGGTACAGCAACATGTTGACGACATCCTTGAACAGGTCTGGCTGTTTGGGGGAGAAGAAGCCACCGCTGATCTGATCTATGACCTGCCGGAGCTCTGGGATGCGGTCATAGTAGTCCTTGGCGTTGTAGCTGCAGAGACACACAGCACAGGCCAATCAGATCGCACTCATGCTCCGAGGGCTGGTGACATCATCGGACCCTGCAGTACTCTCTCCTGTCGCCGGGGTTACCGACAGCTCACGGGCCAATCAGATCGCACTCAGGCTCCGAGGGCTGGTGACATCATCAGACCCCGCAGTACTCTTGTGTCGCCGGGGTTACCGACTGCTCACGGGCCTCAACTGAATGAAGATCAATGGTTTTATCCACATGTTTAAGATTCCAATCACCTATTATCTTAGACACAATACCAACAACTCAGACCACAGCTAATACAGTAGTATTGGCAAAATGATCGTGTCATTTATATTACTTGTGCTTTTTCAGAGAAAATATTTCAAAATATGGCATAGTTCTCAGATTGGACTAACATATTACTGTATGAAACCCCCCATGCTGACTTGTGAGTTTAAACTTTTCACTAAATTCTTTTAGATTTCAATTCCTGTTTACAGATCTGAGCAGATCTGAGCCTGGTCGGAAGGGAAGCGTGTCTGCAGGTTTTCATTTTGACCCTTCTTCCATTCATCCATTTTCCAACTGCTTCATCCAATACAGGGTCGTGGGGGAGTCCGAGCCTAAACTCATCTTTAAAAAGCTGTCATCCAGTGAGCTTGCTTAACTGGACCAATTCAACAGTTTCTGTAAGCTCATCAGACGCTGTAGCTTTAAAGAGACTCAGAAATCCTGTAGACACGCCAGTCTCTAACACTAGGACTGGAAACCCTGGTGTGCTGTAGGCTAACAAGTACTGCCATCTGGTGGTAAATAGAGGACATTACAATACAAGTAAAAATGAAGGCTTTAACAACACACTAAAGAATTTTCTTGAGAATTTACAGTGAATAGGTGATAAGATTTTGCAGATATTTTAATACCAAAAAGCAAGATGATAAAGCATGTTTCTCATTTGCAGGTTTACTTATAAAAGAAAGATGAAGAAATGTGTCAGTATCACTTATTACTTCTGGTTTAAATATTCTTCAGTGAAAATAAAGGAAGGTCGGAAAGTAGCTTTGACGCTTGGGGAAACTCGGCTTGAACAGCAGCTGAGACCCAGTGCTCTGCTCTCTGGTTCAAAGTGGCCTTCAGGACAGCGCAGAATCAGTTTACAGGGCTGAATATCCGTCACTATCCAAAATGAACAAAATTGACCAAATGTCAAAGGATTTTGTACGGAACAATGACAATTTTTAAATAAGAAGTGTTCAAATCAATAATGTATTCCACTGTGTACTGCAGTTAATTACGCTACGTTCAGAACTCCGGTGTTTGTGCCGGCGTTTTCTTTTGCAGAAACCGTTTAAAAAAAAAAACAGAAACCGAAAAGCCGGTGGTAATTCCCGCAGGTTTGGGGATCCCAGGGCTGCGCGGCTGCCCCCCCCTCTCACGAAGAGCTGGCCAGCGTCCCTGAGCTTCCTCTTCTGTGTGCCACAGGCCCAGACCCCCAGACTGCGGCATCCGAGACCCGCAAAAAGAGTTTTCATCAGCTGCATTAGACTCATGCAGGATGATCGGTCGAGTTCAAGTAAGCCTTATAACCACCAAAACCCTCTTCCTGAATTTTAGAGGTGGCAGTGATTTACAGACACCCTCAAACCTGCTGGGCTGTTGCTTTCGATGACTGTGTTTGGTGAGACCTGCTCTCACACAGGCCTCCCAGCTGGGTTCTGCTTGCATAATCTAGACAGGCCCAGGAGCTGTGCTGCAGCGACTTCAGAAAGAAGATGATTCTGTGATTTTTAAAAACAGTCTGAGGGGTTTCTAGACATTGTTAAACGCAGAGCAGCTCCTGACTTTAATGTGTGGTAACTACTGTATGTGAAGAGGAGTCTGGACTTGGTGCGTTACTGAAGCGGCAGATATCAGAGAAACTCTCTCTTCCAACATCATTGCCAAGCTGCTCAGAAGGGTCAGTATTTCTGCCTCCCCTCCCGCACGGCAGCCAGCAGCTGCAGATCCAGGCTCCCCCGCCTCGCCCCGCCCCGCCCTTACCCCTTCTTGTCCATGGCCTCCACCTCCTGCACTCTCATGCCGAAGATGAAGAGGTTCTCCTCGCCCGCCTCCTCCGCCATCTCCACGTTGGCGCCGTCCATGGTGCCGATGGTCAGGGCGCCGTTCAGCATGAACTTCATGTTGCCCGTGCCCGAGGCCTCGGTGCCCGCCGTGGAGATCTGCTCCGAGAGGTCGGCCGCGGGGATCACTGGGGGGAGGGAGCTCGCGTCAACATGTGGGGGAACATGCAAACTCCACGCAGACAGGCGACCCAGGGCCCCAGCGCTGTGAGGCAGCAATGCTAACCACTGCACAACCGGGCAGTCTCGAACATGAGCTCTGTTTAATTTTATTCCGTATCTAAAAGCCAAAATGAGTGTCAGGTTTATTTCACGCTGAAATAAGAAGAGACACAACATTTCAGCTGTAGAGCCCTCTTCAGTTGTGACACCTGTGACACCTGTGAGACCTGAAGAAGGCTCCATAGCTGAAATGTTGTGTCTCTTCTCTTTACTGCATGAAATAATTCTCTACCTGTTCCTTTGCAACCTACATGGGCTGACTACACAGGTACCTTCTGTACCTGAAAAACAGAGGATCTGTTTCTATTATAGTGAGAAATGAAACAGCCAATTGTTTGCATGTCACCCTTAAGCGAGTGTGCTGGCCTATCATAATGGTTCCATTTAAGATTTTTAAGTTTTTAGTTGATATCACAACAATGGGTTATGAGCACACGCTAGCCACCAAACGAGAAGGATAAGCTGGTCTCGTCTTGTTTGTAAGCTCTCTTATTGTTGTTTGTCTTTTAGGGCTTCAAACAAACTCTCGACTGACCCTGGGTGAGACCAGGAAGAAAACCAAAACAGGAAAAGGACCAAAGGACACAGGAATATTGTCTTCATCCTCAAATATTTCAGAATCCCTCCATTTTGATTTGGCCTTTGTGTAGCAAATAAACACTCAACAGAGGGACAGAGCAGGGCAGTCAGACAAACGCGTCTGGAAACTATTTCTGCAGGAAAGCATCCTTCAGTGTTAGGTTCTCCTCAGCATCTTCCCCCTGCTGGTCTGCCTACCTTTCTCCGCCAGGGACACCCTGTAGTTCTCCAGGAAGATGACCTTGAGCCTGTCTCCCACCACAGGGTCGTTATTGACGACATCGCCCACCGAGGTGATCAGCTTGATGATCATCTTGGCCATGTGGTAGCCGGGAGCTGCCTGGAAACCAAGACAGCAGGTCACCAAAGAGCTGTTTCTTGGGGGCTGAGAGACACCCCCCCCTCCTTATTGCTCAGACAGACTATACTCTTGGTCATGCTGCAAAGACAAACCTAAGAAGCCCAATATGACAAACATAACAGGCCTGAATGACCTCAAGCAGTCATAGTTATTTTTGTGAATGTCCTTTCCAAAGCTTGCATTTGTTTTTCAAATATAGTGCAAGTGTCGAGGCATTCTGCCTTCAATCTAGGTGGTTTCTCTGTTGGATTGTTAATCATTATCCTAAACAGTGAAGGTACAAAAACATTTAAAAACGTACAAAGGTTACTTACCTTTCCTCCAATCATTATAGTTCTTGGAACAAAGTGCTTGTTAGGATCCTTTTTAATACCTAAAAAAAGGCAATATATTAATGAAAATCAATGTTTTTTGCAAATCATTTTTAATTCATAGCAGTGTAGCACTCATGACTGGTAGGTTGCGTGTTCAAGTCCCTGCTCCAGACACTGCAGTTGCACAATGAATGATGTAATTTAGCCCAATAGCTCCAGTCCACCCAGCTGTGTGAATGGAGACCAGTTCTGTTGTGGACTGGCATCTCGTCCGGGGTTGAGGGAATCACATGCTCTCCATGTACTTAACTCCATGGAAACCAGGTAACCTTTGACTCCATGAACCACCATGGCTCGACTACTGACATTACCCACCTACCACTTGAATAAAAGTGTTCACTACACAGCCACTGCATGTAAAAGGCATAGAAGTCACTGCTTCTCCACCCTGTGGTATGCAGCAACCAAATGTCATTAATTCTGGACTCCTGCCATGAGCTTTAATGTGATTCTCAGAGGAGAAAAATCTCTAAGAAATATAAATAATAAATTCTCATCTCATAAAGCTTCTGAACTGGAAGGTCACATTTTTGCACATACCATACCAAACCACAGGCAAGGAATGTCAAGATCAAAGTCACCTTCCACAAAAGAGCTCTCGAATGAAATAAGCTCTGCAAACACATGATGAACTGTTCCACTGGGGCAGACGCCTCACCCCCACGTTCCTGTTGACCAGGACCGCACACCTGCACGTCAACCTGCAAATCGTCCTCACTGGCTCTTTGGCAAGAACAGAAACCACCTTACGGTTGTAGAAAGTGATGATGTGCAAACAGTTGAGCAGCTGCCTCTTGTATTCATGGATTCTTTTCACATGGATGTCAAAAATCGAGTCTGGGTTGATTTTGACTTTGTACTCCTTCTCTAAGTAAGCAGCGAATTTCAGCTTATTCTCCTGCGAAGAAACGACAGTCTGCGTCAGCCCCTTTCTTTGCATGATGTTGACATCATAACTCCAAACACATGAACAGAGCAAACACTAAACATTTCCTCAAATATAACACAAAACGAATGAGGGACTAACTGCCACGGTACAATTGTTATTATCTTTTTATTCCTGGAGGATGTGGACACCCGCAACTGGAATGAAGTTTGAACTTCATTAACAGTATTAATAAGGGTCATGACACCACGATGGGTTCTATGTGTGTAGAAGTGTATATCTGAATGTATGTGAGACTGCTTGTAGCCACAAGTTCATGTGTAAATAACCTCATTTGCGTGCTCAAATTGTTAGATTGGTCTGCTTGGGATGTGAGGTTTTTCACTCAGCATTTTGGGTGTGTAGGGATGTTTTTGTTTCACTTCCTTTGTCAGGAGAGCAGGTTTGGCAAACTAAGAGATTTCAGTCTTTGGAGGTTGTAAGTAGATAGTAACTGAGTTCAGTGTTGAACACAACTTGAGTCTAGAGTAGCAGGTAGCTGTAGCCACCCTATGTAAAGGCTGTATTATATAAATGTTGAAGAAGCCTTCTGTTCTGAAACTTTCCCAATAGCATCAGAACCCCCTGGATTTAGGATTTTCTACAATCTACACAATCACAGAACTGTCATGGCAACTTCAGTTGCTCACTGATCAGTACATATCAGTTCTATACAATAATCTGGATTTTAAGAGACTTTTCTGAACCTAAAACCTGTTTTTGAAAAATAAAACACTTGCACTCCATCTTTATTCTTATTTCCCTGTGACCTCTAACACAGCACTGGCAAGCCACATTGTTTTAAGACTGGCAGGTGTTTCAACAGGGACTGTATAGTGTGTGAGCACCTGGTACCTGATGAGGCAAGTCTGAGTCGAATGATGCTCACTAAAGAGCAAAGATGAGTATGAAACCAGGTTCAAGAATCATGTCTGAAGACAACTGTTTACAGAGTGCCTTGAAGACAATTATTATGTAATAAACTCTGAACTGTGTATTTTATTTTCCAAACTGTCCCTTTGTTGCCTTTAAGCTGTTATTAAGAAGACAATAGCGGTCTCAGGGTGGACCAATAAAACACTCAGTTTCTTTCCTTTATTTTTTGCTTTACAATCATCCCCACATACAAACCCAGCTTTGACTCAGTACGCGGACATTAAGAGCCTTAGGTCTTTACTGTGGGTGGAAGTTTGCATATTACGATTGTTCTCGAGGTAAAGGGTACTTTTTAACTGACCCAAGACAAGGAGAAAAGCTGCCTACATTCGCAAACAGCCAATTGAAAAAAAAACATCTTCACGTCTCAGGAAACACTAAATCAGAAAAAATAATGAATTATCTTCTTTGAAAACAGAGATGGCATGGGCCCCATATTAATAATGTAATGTGGGGGTGATGACTGTCCCCACAAGTGCATTAATGTGCCATTAATAATGCATGGGATTTTTTTTTTTTGCCATTGTGCAACACTTTTGTGATATAAAAAGGATCAAATAGTTCTTCCTCCCATGTTGCTTATCTCTGTTTTGTCTAACTTCTCATCAAGGCTTACAGTACATTACTTCCTTTTAAATCTTTAAAATCTCTTGACTCTGCTTGAACTTTTTTATGACCACCTACTTCCTCCAGCAAGTTATCAGTTATTCTTGCAGTTTCCTTCAATAATGTTCAGAATGTGCTGTTTGATAAAGTGAAACACAAGTGAAACACAAGTCCTCTCTCTGTTTCGCTTGCTTCTGTCCTAGGGTCAAAGTGAAACAGGCTCACCTGTTTCACTTTGGCCACATCTCGAATGAAGCCTTCGTCATCTGTGAAGTCCAGCAGCTTCCTCAGCTGGTACAGGTCTGTGAGGAAGTCTTCTCCGATTTTCTAAAAAGAAAATCCCATTAATATTAATACAATATTAGAAAATTGTAAAACTATTAGGAACGTGGTTGGGTTCACTCTGAAATAAAACTTGGATCTGCACTAAAATTAAATTACATGGACTAACAATTTTTAAGATAGTGTCACATTGTTTGGGTTCAACATGCAATGTAAAACACACTCTAATCCTCCTCTGGACAGAAGACACTTTTCCAACAGATCGCTAGGGGCTCCCAGCTTGAACAAAATAAAAAAAATGTAAATAATTAAAAATGGTGCTATTATTAATTGCAAAACATTAAAAGCATAGCTGGTTGTCAGAAATGTTCACAGCACAGATCTGCTGGGGGTGATTGTTGATTTTACACAGTAGGCCGCCCTGGGATGAAAAGTTTGCCTATGATTCTGGGGGGCCTGGACAGTCTCTGAGGACCCCAAAGGCATCCCCAGACCACAGGAGAACTACTAGTGTTAAACATTCACCTCAAGCATTTAACTGTATTTACTGACAGAGATTGGCACCAAAATGATCTTTCACACTAGTCACTAACATGGTACAAGAGCCCAACCTTGGTTTAATAATTCTGATAGAGTAGGATTTACGTACAGGGCAAAGCCATCTGGAGCTTGAGGGTCTCAAACAGTGAAAGTTGAGGGGGAAAGGGCCACTCTGCTTGTGAGGAATCAGGGAATTGCTTAAAATTAGACAAAACTGATACTGACAAATGTAGCTTAGTATTCCTTCTAAACTGAAGATTATAAATAATTTAAGTAAAGATACAATGTTTTGGCACATAATCTTTTCTCAAGGCTCTTGCAAAGCAAAAATACTTGTGTTTCAGTGTGTTGTGGGAAGTTGCTCATCAGAAGAGAGCAGAAGACAGCCTTCTGTGCGGTTTCAGTCTTCACTGAGCTCGGTAAGCACAGCGATGTGGTGTCGGGTCTGCAGAACAGACACACCACAAGCCATTACGCACAGCACAGCACAGGCTCAGCGAGAAGCTGCTTTCACACTGTGGGTGTTTGTCCTGTCCTTTGATATGCGATTACTTCTACCCCTTAGAATAGGCAGCTTTATTCTGTCTGATCAGACCCCAGCAGTTACTCCAACCCCTCCCACAATGCGGTTAAGCAGCGCTGGATATGTGCAACGTATACGTGTCCTTTTGAGGACACCCCTTGTGTTTGTGGGGCTTGGACCGGGACCGTGGAGTCAGGGTGCCACGCCCCCCGAGACTGAGACGTTTAGGTGCCGGCCAGACAGACCGCCAGCCGGCCAGGCCAGAGCCTACCTCGGCGATGATGTCGGCTAGCCCCGGGTTGCAGAGCAGCAGCCAGCGCCGGGGAGTGATCCCGTTGGTCTTGTTCTGGAACTTCTCGGGCTCCACGTCGCAGAAATCCTTAAAACTGCACGCCGGCGTTCCACCCCAGCATCAGCACAGCAGAAGAAAACAGCCCGCAGAACAAGATATTATTTCTCATAATCCCTTACCCTTATACAGAGCTTTTCTGGACACTCCACGATCCCCAATAGCGACCCCCCTCCAAACGAACAAATCAGTGTTGGTTAAACTGGACCCTCTTAATCTCTTTACTGGTACGTCCCTATCTCTTCCACGACTCTGTGACTCTGACCGGCCAAGTGTTCTCACTGCTTAGTTTCTCTTGTGCATCACCCTCCCATCACCCCCTCTGTGCACAAGCCCCAGTGACAGGCACCGTCCTTACCCACCAGCCCCTTCATCGCGCCTCTTCGCTCTCCTGCCTCTCTCATGGCTCATCCGGCGCCCCGCGGTGCAGCCAGACGCCCTGAAACATCAGGACTGGAGCATCTTCGACCCCCACCTCCTCCTGTGCAGCTGTAGTCTGTGTCCCCCACAGCTGCTTTTGTCCCACTGAGCTTTAAGGCCCATGGCTGACCTCAGTACTGAAGACACTGTATACTGTATACTGTATTCAGATACTGTATTATGTTGAACAATTCTGAAGACATTGGGAAATGCCTTCATATGAATATTATATATATATATCCATCCACCTATTTTCTTACCACTTTATCCAATTCAGGGTTGCGGGGGAGCCGGAGCCTATCCCAGCAAGCAACGGACTAAAGGCAGGAAACTTAAAATCCTGGATGGGACACCTGTCCATCATGGGGCAGGTGGGACACACTCACTCACGCCAGGGCTGTCTTTCCCAGAAGCCAATTAACCCACCAGTATATCTGTGGACTGTGGGAAGTAAGCGGAGCCCCCAGCAGACACTCACGCGAACACAGGGAGAACATGCAAACTCCACACAGACAGCACCCCAGGTCCAGAATTGAACCTGGGGCCCCAGCACTGCAAAGCAGCAATGCTGACCACTGTGCCATTTCTCCCATAATATATTTCATTTAAAAGAATGAATCAAATCTTTATATAGTTTTGTATACTGTTCTACACTGCTTTGTTTGCAGCGCCAGTAGTTTTCTGCAGTTCGTTGTTCTTCTCGGTTGTAACCCTCCGAGATAAAGGGGCTCAACAACGGTGTTAGTACTGTCTGACACTACTGGAGCGGCACTGGGACCGGCCCCTTCCAGCTCCTGGACCGTCTGTGCGCCCTCCCCGAGGCCAGGCGGAGCAGGCGAACTCACACAGTGCTCTTGACGATGTCGGAGTGAATCCTGGCCACGCCGTTGACTGCGTGGGAGCCCACGACACACAGGTGGGCCATGTTGATCCTCTTGGGGTCTCCCTCCTCGATCAGAGACATGCGCCTCAGCCGGTCCATGTCGCCCGGGTAGATGGCGGAGATCCTCTGCGGGAGGAAGGCAGCCGGGTCAGACACACAGGGGTGGGGGTACAACCCCGGGCTCCCCCTGCAGCACGTTCACGCGCCACACCGCTGCCGATCGCCACGTCAGCCGGGTCAGGGTCGCGGGGGAGCCGGGCTCAGAGCGGTGTACACCCTAGAGGGGACGCTAGTCCATCGCAGGGCTTGCACGCACTCACACCAGGGCTAATCTTCAAAGAAGGTGTGCTTCTGGACTGTGGGAGGAAACTGGAGCACCCAGAGGAAACTCACACACACACGGGAACATACAGACTCCACGCAGACAGCGCCCCAGGAGTTAGACCCAGGACCTGAGCGCAATGCTAATCCCTGGACCACCGTGTAGCTCACTTTAACATTTTCCCCTTTAATTTTTAAAACCACTGTGCTCTTCACGAGGCCCAGCTAAATACAAGGCTTCCTAGTCTACATTAGTACAACCTTTTAGTACAAAGTTACTTACTTCTATACTGAATTAATTATAAAGTAATAACATTTAACATCCTGCATTGGAACAGCATGGACTATCCTGCGTTAGTTCTGCAACAAATTTGGCACAATGACTTATTCTGGTTTTGCACCAGATTTTAGTTTTATTCCTTAATTTTACCGCAGCATGTCAATTGAGAAATATATTTGCACTTACGGAGCTAACCTACTCATGAACACAACTTTGCAGTTCACTGCAGCAATGTGAACAAAGTAGCTGGCGTACAGCAGCATCCCACTGATGTGAACTGTCCTGTCAAAGCGAAATGCTTTAGATTTATTTCCACTTTATCGTGAATGCACCATATGCACGAGAATGAAAATTGCACACCCACTGTTGATTATAATAATCACTTTTCCGCAAAATACCCGATGATGACATTATGGAACAATTTTTTTTCTGTGTGCTTGGAAATGAAGGTGCACACACGGAGGGTGGCATCAGAAGGCAGAGCTGTGGGCACCAGATGAGTTTCTGGACGCGGTACGCCCCTATCCACCCCGCTACTGGCAGCGGTGTAAACGCAAGCGCCCTGCCGCGACAGGGGAGCAGCGTGCGTCTCTGGCAGCCAGCGGCTCGACTCTCACATCCAGGTGCCGGCGGTTGATCTCGTAGACGATCTCCAGGTGTCTGGGCAGCAGCTTCTCGAACATGTAGACGGGCCAGCGCTCCAGGGCCTCGGGCAGCACCGTGTGGTTGGTGTAGGCACAGGTCTGCACCGTCACATCCCACGCCTGCGGGAAGGAGCAGCAGAGGCCTCTCAATAACCGCCGGGCTGGGAGCCTGCGCTAGGACACACTGGGGCGGGAAACAGAGAGCTAGCAAGGGAGACACCTGTGTTTCTGGGAATTCAGTGGGAAACGAAGAGGACCAAAGTTCTCCTGAAAATTTTAATTCTGAGAAGGCTTAACGCTACAGGCGCTCCGAGAGCTACTGATGACTCGGCACAAGTACAGGCTCTCATAAACACGACGGGAAAAGAGCTTTGGTGCTCACGTGCAGGTCTGAAACAGCTCTGGTGCCGCGGGATGCTGATCCCAACAGCAAACAATCTCTATCCTACAGTCCGGCTCACCTTCTCCCATTCCAGCTTCTCGACGTCCACGAAGATCCTCATGAGCTCCGGAATGGCCAGGGCAGGGTGGGTGTCATTAAGCTGGATAGCAACCTAGGATGAGGAATTCAGACATCATAGCATCATAGCTGCTACGTAAAGCAGAATTACATGTCTTCTACAAACACACATTTGTCAAAGTATTGTGGGCTATGACTCTGAACATCTAGAAGACACGCAGAAATTCAGTTTCACATCATCAATATGTGAGGTGGCACTTGAGGTAGCGTAGTCAAAGGGTTACACTGAACATTGTGGTACAAATCAATGACTGGCCTGAGATGGAATGAAAGAGTACTGTGAAATCCAGACAGATCACAGAACCAGGCATTCATGGGTCAAGGCAGTAGCTGGAAAAGGTCGGTGGAAATGGAAGATTGACAAACACCAGCTTTAGGAATGCAGCTTTAGCAGATATTGAGATAATAATAATCATCATCATCATTATAATAATGGCTTACACTTATATAGCGGTTTTCTGGACACTCCACTCAATGCGCTTTACAGATAATGGGGACTCCAGCCATAGTGCGCCAGAACACTCCCCACACATCAGCTAGTAATGAAGTAGTACAGAGTAATGAAGCCAATTGATAGACGGGGATTATTAGGAGGCCATGATCGGTAAGTGCCAATGGGAAATAATGCATGCATGTAAGCCAAGGAGAATGTGCCTTCTGTGTGTCCTGTCGCCAGACTGCTGCGCACTAATCTCTCCAACTGAAGGATGAAATCCAGCCACGCTGCCTCTGCAACAGCTGCAGAGAAGAAAGCTGACGATTTTCCAGGCACATGCCTTGAGCCAGGGTTAGTCAGGGTAGAGTTCTAGATGGCTGAGGCCTGTCCTAGCTTCAGCTCAATGGGCAATGCCCCTGGCGAGGAGCAGTGAAGCTGGCCCGCGGAAATAAAGCCCCTTGCCTTTTCTGGAAAGGTCTCGAAACTCGTTCTGACAGGGTCTCGGCAGCCGAACTTGGAAGACTTGAAGCGGCGGATGATGTCCTGGAGTGTGGCGGCGACCACAAAGTACTCCTGCTTCAGCCGGAGCTCCTTCCCTTCAAAAAACTGAGCAAACAGCCAAGTTACTTCCTGCCTCCCCTCAAAGCCACAGCCCATGAATCAGCACATTTACCAGCTCCTGGCCACTGCTGGGGACATCCCCCCCCTGCAGCAGCAGGAGCAGGTGCAGGGCAGGGAACACCCTGGATGGGAGGCCAGTCCACCGCAGGGCACACAGACACTCACACCAGGGCCTTTGTGTTCAGTCCTGAGCCTTCATGTAAAAGGTCCTCACTTTATAAAAACGTGTACGTCATTTGTATTTTAAACAAAACAGGACAATCAATCAGTATAGTCTGAGGTCCTGCTCCTCCGAGGATAATTTGTGTAAAGACACTGTGCTGCAGGATGGTTTGCTGCCTAAGTCTTTGATCTCTGTATTTGGAGATAACCTTCTGAACTGTTTTTCTTTAGGAGAACTCCAGGCTTCACAGGCCTGGATCAAACCACTGCTGGTTGTTCACAAAAACCACCTACAAGCTTCTATAGAGTCTGCAAGTGTTGCTGTAGAAGAAACCACAAGAAGACGTTTGTGCAACAAGTAAGCACCTGTTACTGGTCACAAAGAAATACATTATTTAAGCTGAAGGATATATTGTACACTGCCACTTCTGTGATGTTTTCGATTTTTTTTAACCGACTTAGATACTGTATATCTGCTTAAGAATGCAAAAAAAACTGACATATAATTATATACTTTTATAATCAGATTACTTTGCATGCTCTATGTCGAGATTAAATTCAAGTACGAACTTGTTTCCCCAACAAAAGCTTGGGTAGTAAGAGACATTTTTTAATCCCTTTGCTTGTGTTGGAAGAAAATCACAAGTTCACTCCAACAGAACATGTTTTAATACAATTGCAGATTTTTCAGCAAGGATGTGTGTTTGTTGGTCAGACAACATTCTGACTGAGCTTTTGTTACTGAACTGTCACTCTCAGTCCTGGCTTATTACTATTCCCAGCCTGAGGGTACAGAATGACAGCTTTTCACACTCACGTTGTCATTGGGGTACAGGACGCGAGAAATATTTTCAGCCAGGTTCCTATCCAGCACAGCCTGGATATAGTCACCCACGTTGACTGCAAAGAAGAAAAAAGGCAGAAGGAGCTGGTTAATATACGTATTGACCAGCAGTTTCAGATATTGCTTTACCCTGATTCAAGCCACACTGACCTGTACCTGGAAAGCATCTGTAAGGTCCTGCGGACTGGTGTTGAGAAATGTGTCACACCACATTAGCTGGAAAGATGAACTCAGCAGAGGGATCTATTCTGTGGACCTTGCATTTAGATGGAGCGCCAGTCCTTCGCAGGGCACAGATAGACACTCACACCAGGGCCAGGTTTCCCAGAAGTCAATTAACCTACCAGTGTGTCTTTGGACTGTGAGAGAAAACCACAGCACCTGGAGGAAACCCACGAACACAGGGAGAGCATACAAGCCCCGAGCAGATAGTAACCCCTGTCCAGACTTGAACCCAGGACCCTGGTCCTGCACCTCTGGTACTGCGACTCGAGCCAGCAAGGCCAACCACTGCGCCATCGTGCCACCTTGCACACACACTCACAAAACAGAAAGGGTGGCTCACCACCTTCACACCACCTTCACTCATTTAAAAATGACAGAGACACTAAAAGCTGTCTGTATAAATGCAAGAAGAAGAGCAGCACAAGGCCATGGGAGGCCATTTCTGGGTCGATGTGAAGGTTTTTACACTGCGTAGGGAGCTCTCAAATACAGGGCCAAACTAAACACACCAAACCACACCAGAATGTACAGTATCCAACGGTTACACTGGCAGGCTGCCATTAAATTGTGATGCCTAAGAGTGCACCACTGCCATCCCACTGAGCTCCACTTGATATTCCAGGCAGCTCTTAACTGAAGTAACATTCCTCCTTGCACAAATAAACCCATTAGTCTCAGCCGAGCTACAGGGAAGCAGACATTAGCATAATGTTCCTGGCGTTCGCCATGAGAGGGCTAAACAAACTCCAAAAACAAGACAAGACAGTTATGTCACAATATAAAAAGTCAAGTTTTTACTTATAAGGCTGTTCTCCCCATTTCTGTTCATCAATTTTAAAAGATCTTGATCCACAGGTTTTCTTCTGAGATTTCATTTCATCTCATCTTTAACTAATCACTTCAGCAAAGGACAAATGAACACCTCATTTTTCTCTTAAACGCTCTTCTCACAGACCAAAACAAAACCCCAAAAGTAACCCCAACACTCTTTTTAATTTGCCCACATCATAAAATCTGTTACTCATTGACATCTGTTCTGCTCAATACTCTCAAACATATCTTCACTTTGGTAAAATGTGAGGAAACACTGCAATGTTTTAAAAATCCACCAGGCCATTTATATTAGTGTTCGAGCTTTATCGTTTGATGACAAGACACCAGTTGGGTCTGTTTTACATAACATCCTTCACAAGCTCCCAGAGAAGGCCAGTAATCAGTCAGGTGTTAAGGCCTTGAAATAAAACTCCAGTTGCCTTTGTCCCCTTCAATCTCATCTTCAACTAATATAAAAACAACATGTCACAACACTTACACTCCTGGAGGTTGAAATCGTTGGGCGCCTTGGCAGACCAGAGCCTCATAGTATTGACAGTGTTGTTCTTGTACCCAGGAACTGGCGTGTCATAGGGCATTGCAAGCACTATCTGTGAGGAGGGGAACACAGCTCAGGTAACACATAATGGAAGGGGCAGATACATAAGAGTTGGTTTGCTTGTGTGGTAGTGCTGAATGGGTCTATCTACTACAGTGCAGCACAAGACTGAAAACCTTTTAGTTAGGAGAGCAGACATGGGAACAGGGAAAAAAAACACTATTCTTCATTTATGGGTTGGTTAGAATATATTTGCTGTAAATAACATTGTATTCTTGATTCCTGTAATAATCAGGGACTTCACTGAACTATTAATATACGATGGTACTGTACATGAAGTTGGAGTTTTTAAGCTTCGAAATTATCTATCAATATATGTAAAGTTTATTTTTATGTAGTGACGCAGCTGGTAGCAATATTAATTTTCATTTGTGTGTGTTAACTTTAAGTTTCAGATACAAATAAGATGTTGTGTTAGAAGAGGTTATTTCTTCTCCTGCGATATGAAGTCACTGTTCTGAGTTTGATCAAAGAGGGGGCTCTGAATGAAAGCTCTGAATCTAGTTGTCTCCCCCCAGTATTCTTTATTTACAGTTACAGCGATTCCACGCTCAAACCTCTGGGACCCATCAAGCAGAGAAACTAGCAAATGGCTTTCGGTGACAGTCTGTGTGAAGCTGCTCTGCCACTCGACTAGCAGAGTCACCACGTCGTACAGTGCGTGCGAACAGCCCATTCACTCAAAGCTGTGGTCACAACAATGCGGCCAGGAAAATTGGCCTCGTACTGAATTAGCTGACCGGGACCTCTTGACGTCAAGGCCCTCTGCTTACTTGAGTGTTCACCCACTTTGCTCCTTCAGCGGTGTGCTCAACTCTCCCGTAGAAGTGTACTGGGAGCATGTACTCTGGGCGGGCCTTCTCCCAGGGGTTGCCATAGCGCAGCCAGTCATCTGCCTCCTCCACCTGAGGGGAAAACAGCAGCTGCAGCCTCAAACACAGCATGTCCATGTCAGGCGAACCACTGCCACGCACATCCTTCCACGTTTGTTGACCACTTTATTTTTCACAGGGTCGTGGGAGAGCTAGAGCCTATCCTGGCAAACAGTGGGCATAAGGCAGGACACACCCTGGATGGGACAGCAGTCTATCGCAGGGCACACACAGACACAGATCACACCCAGATCACACAGCACAACAGACACAGATCACACCCTGGATGGGACACCAGTCTATCGCAGGGCACACACAGACACAGATCACACCCTGGATGGGACACCAGTCTATCGCAGGGCACACACAGACACAGATCACACCCTGGATGGGACAGACGTCTATCGCAGGGCACACACAGACACAAACACACCCTGGATGGGACACCAGTCTATCGCAGGGCACACACAGACACAGATCACACCCTGGATGGGACACCAGTCTATCGCAGGGCACACACAGACACAGATCACACCCTGGATGGGACACCAGTCTATCGCAGGGCACACACAGACACAGATCACACCCTGGATGGGACAGACGTCTATCGCAGGGCACACACAGACACAGATCACACCCTGGATGGGACACCAGTCTATCGCAGGGCACACACAGACACAGAACACACCCTGGATGGGACAGCAGTCTATCGCAGGGCACACACAGACACAGATCACATCTGGATGGGACAGCAGTCTATCGCAGGGCACACACAGACACAGATCACACCCTGGATGGGACAGTAGTCTATCGCAGGGCACACACAGACACAGATCACACCCTGGATGGGACACCAGTCTATCACAGGGCACACACAGACACAGATCACACCCTGGATGGGACAGACGTCTATCGCAGGGCACACACAGACACAGATCACACCCTGGATGGGACACCAGTCTAACGCAGGGCACACACAGACACAAACACACACACCCTCATACAACAGACCACTGAAAATTCAACTCAGATCAAAGTGACTTGTGGTCACATTAGGCCTGTTTGTACGTTTCTGAAAAGAAAATGGATAAAATCTCTGATTTTATGTTGTTATATTTTGACACCCAAGATGAGTTGATAAATAGGTGATTTAATACTACACTGGAAGCTACATTTTTATTATAACAATGGTTTTCTTTTTTCAGGAAAACTGTTTTTTTCCAGTTTTCCTATTCCTTATGTCTACTTTTTGCAGTTTTTTTAAATCAATTTGATTCAAGAATCCACCATTCAGGGTTATGTTACCAAGGCAATAAAATCACATTCCACGCTTTTAACTATCGGAAGTATGAATCCTAAAATAAAGTAAAATGGATTTAATTAAAAACCTTCTTTGAATATGGCTGTATCTCCAAACTTAACAGGATAATTCAACAGAGCCCAAAATAGGTTGAGTCCAGTACACTGGGCAGCTGTCCAGACAGGCAAAACTTTAAACCAGTTCTTTCTGTCAGAACATTTGTGCTGGTTCTTCCATAACTTACTTGCCATCCATTTGCGACCTTCTGGTTGAAAATACCAAACTCGTATCGGATTCCATAACCGTAGGCTGCTAGGCCCAACGTTGCCATGGAGTCCAAGAAGCAAGCTTGAAAAAAACATCAAACGAACGACTGACTAGATGTCAGAAAACTATTCTCACATATATCAGGAAAAGATTTCATTAAAAACATAAACATGCTGAGCAGTTTTCAGATGAAGGGGTTTACTTTTTGAAATGGATACAAACCTGAATTCCCTGCTTTTTGAACTTCAAATGTGACAGTATTTTCCCAACAATGAGGTGGAAACAAAATATTGTTTCTCATCGGAAATGTCAGTAACACAAGCTTTGCGCTTCATCAATCTTTCATACAGTTCTTTTCATTACTAGGCATTAAAATGAAAGTGTTCCGTTTTCAATTTCAGTCCATTTTGGTGACACCCTCTTTCCTGGCCAGGATAAGGTCACAGAAAGCCAACAACTGCTCACTGCAACATTAAGTAGCATTGTAATTGAGAAAATGGCACTCAAAGCAAAACTAAATGTGTAATATCCATCTACATGACAGCTTTTAACCAGAAAAGATCCTTCTGCTGTGCCTGCACATTTGTGCTAGTACTGTTAAAAAATAAAGTCAACAACACAGAGTTCTTTCCTTTAACAATCTATGGACTTCCGTCTCTGAGGCAGCTAGAACATCTAGTTAACAAGTTATTAACCTCTGATGGTAAAGTTACCAAAACTATGGCTATTTGTTCACATTTCGCCATTTTCTTTGGGGAATTCTCCTCTTTGCTTCCTGATATTCTATTTTTGTTATCATTCTGCCCAGCGAGGTATGGAAAGAGTTCTTCTCTAACTGCAACAGCGAGGCATGTGAGGAACAGAACAGTGCATAAAAAGACTTGCTGCGAGGTGAAGACGCCCCCTCACCTGCCAGCCGGCCCAGTCCTCCATTGCCCAGCCCAGCGTCCTCTTCGATTTCCTCCAGCTCCTCCAGGTCCAGGCCCAGCTGGCGGTGGGAAAGACACAGAACAAAGGGCACAGGCGTGATGGGCGCTATACAGACCGGAGGGAGACCAAGAGATTAAGACACGGAAAAGACAGGGAGCCCGGACAGACCCACACACGCGAGAGCAAGCCTGTAAGAAGTGCAAATCTGTGAATTTCCCACCAAAGACGTTTCAAGAGAGGCGAGGGCTCTGGCCATGCCCCAGCGTGGGGAGGGCTCAGCGTGTCAAAGAGTCCGTGCTGAAGTGTGACCTCACAGCCAGTGTCTCGCACGGTCTGCGTTCTCCCCGTCTGGATGGAAAGGAGGACACCGGCTGAGGCAGGAAGCTGTCCAGGGCTGAGCCAACACCATCATCACGAGGCCATCCAAAACCTCACAATGCAGTGGCAGACGTCTGAAGGGACGACTCTGACAAATAAAACTCTTCCCCACCTATGAACTGGCAGAGCCCATTTACATGTATGTAGTTAAGGCATATGCTAGAAACTGCCGGCCGCCATGAAACCATAAGAAAACTTGACCAAGCCAAATAAAACCATAATAATTAGTAAATATGATGAAAAACTCCACAGAAAAATGTGACCCTTAATATTCACACTATTAATTTCACAGCAGGCTTTTCGGTTTAATACATATTGATCATTAGACGCAACGGGTTAGATCATATTTTGCAGGGATCTTTTCAAATTGGATAGTCAAAAAAATCATGTGTCACTACTATGGTGAAATCATTTGTGTTCTTAGCTGAATAAACCCAAAAATTAAAACAACATTCTTGTGAATTCATCTAACAATAAGCGTAAACAATAAACTTGAACCTTCTCAAATAAAGCAAAAAGCATTCATTTTTAGATTTCCAGATCATACAAATCGCACAATCAGTATATCAATTGTCTCTTTCTGTGGTAAATTGTGAACTATCATTAATACATCTCAGTTCATTCACATTGCTAATTCTTAGTAAAAATATCATTACAGAAACAAAATGGTTTAGAAATATGTTTTCATATACAGACTTACATATACAATATAAACCAGAAACAAGGGTTATCGGTTTCACAACACAAAGGATCTGTGCTTGCTGCATCGCTAACAGGAATTTAGCTGTGAGCAGCTCTGAGCTTACACTGTACAAACACAAAAGCTCACGCCTTCCTCTAGTTTGCCTAGTAGTGCAAGGCAATAGGCTGCCGTCCACGTTTCCCCACACATTTGCATAAAAGGGTCAGTTTCCCAGCAACATTAGACACAGAGCTGTACTCTGCAAGACTTACGGTGAGAAATTTTCATCTTTATTGTGCTCTCTGTACATGCTTGTAAAACACTAACACAACGCCTTCTGGGATTCCTCACTTATTAACTACTAAACCAATGCAGTGGGGATGTAGATTAAATTAACTTGTAACAGGTGTACAGAAATACTGTACCAACCTTTTATACTATTTTATCTCCAAAAGAAAATGCAACAATGTCAGAATACTGTACTACAGCAAGTTGTTTGCCCAACCTTTGATTATTATAAAGCCTGTTTATAAAGTCTAAAATATCTGTGTAAAAAGTCTCCAGAAACCAGTATAACAGCAGAGTTCAAGATTATTCCTGCTTCAGAAACAATTGCTTTTTGTTTGACAAGGAAAAAGAACTCTTTTCCAAGTTTCACCATTTCTCAAGGAGAAGTGTGTGTTTATCATTGTTCAAATACCTTAGACTGGCTGGCTTTGTAGCACTTCTGTTCATGTATACCAGTAATTCCTTATTATCTATATGGAGTTTTCCAAAGGTTTTTTTAACAGGAAGACTGAAAAAAGATTTTAAAAGCCCACCTGTAACAATGTAATCTTAAGGCAAACAACTTTGTATTTTAGGTGAGGTTTATTGCTCATTAATGCTGGTTAAAGGCAAGTGTGAGTGAAGGTGATGTCAGTCTAACACAACGGCCCTCACACAACCACTGACAAGGGCATTAAGCTCTTCGGAGCAGCGACGAAGGGCACCCCAGGCTGTATACCTTGAATACGTGAGCAGACATGATAAAATATTTATCTAATAAAACGTAAAAGGACACCAAGCTTTGTTTCTACGGGGACAAAAGGTTTCTTAGCAGGAATTTAATTGTGTGTCTGAAGTCTCCTTGTGTCTGTGATTTCGGAAGGAGTAGGGATTTAAAACCCAGAGCCGTTCACCAGCTATCTGGGAGGAAAGCACCTGAAATCAGGAGTCCGCAGTGGCGGTCGGGAACAAGAGCTAGCCCACACAGGGCGGTCGACAAGCGTCAGATGCATCGTTACCTGGTAGATGGCTTCATCACAGGCACCCTGCAGGCCCAGGTTTATCATGGTGTTCTGCAGCGTCCGGCCCATGTAGAATTCCAGAGACAGGTAGTGGATTCTCTGCAAGACCAAAACAAGGCATCTGATGTACATTACAGCACTGATATGATGAATCTGCGTTGCATAACAACATTTTAAAGATACATTTTACTTTATCTGATGCGAGGTGGAGGATATTAATATGGTTCTGCGGTACACAGGGCAAAGCAATTCAGCCATGTCATTTCATTTTACTTTGCAGGTTTTCATCAGGGAAGCTACTAACAAGTAGGAAGTCTGAAGCATAGATATTTCTACACAGATAATGATGCAAAATTCAGTCACTGTGGCACTTTCTCTCAGCACACACTAGTTCCGAGCTGCTGGATTTCAAAACAGACGTTTTGTCTACAGAAATCATTCCCTTGGAGAAATGTCAAAGTTGGCTCTACTCAGTCACAGTGTCACACAGCTGCGCATGTTTATAACTACTGCACTATCTGCTCCATGGTCCAGGAAGAACACCCATTTTAAGGAGGTAACCTGAATACTTATTGATATAACTGCCTAGATCAATCAAATATATTTCAGTTGGATTAAATAATACTTTTTGCAGCTAACCTAATGCCAAAACAAAACCATCTTTCCTCTGCTCACACTATACGCATACTGTTTGAGCAACAGTCTGCATGTGAGCCGACTCTGGCACTCAGATCAACAAGGACTGGAACGTACCGGTCTACCTCAGCAGTCGTTCCTGTTGCCCATATGACCATGATAGCAAACCTTCGGACATCTCAAAGGGCAAAATAAGACTTGAAAAAGATCCAACCTCTCAGAATTCACCCACAGAACGCTTGGTTAAAACTGGCCCTCCTGTTTCATGGACAGAAAAATCACTGGTATGATTTTCTTATAATCCATTTTGAAGGTCTTTATGTTTGGAACTGGAGACTGAACTCAGATAAATTCTTCTTTTAAAGGATTCCCCTAACGACGTAATTAGACAGAGCCAGGATCCATAAATGTTAAAAGACACTAAAGGCTACAACAGTGAGAACTGCAAGATAATAGGTAGAACCACAATTAACGTCATTCGGTGTCTGTGATTCAGAAAATCACATTACCAGTGATGGATGGTGTTAGTAAACAGAAACTTGCAATGAATGTTTATTTCAAAGGTAATGACAGATTTCACCTTCGGCAGAAGACCAACTAGGAAACTGGAGGGCTGACAGTTTCAACACAGAATAACGGCTATATATGGATTTCACAACCTCAAATGTGTGTGGAAGTGTTGGGAATAGACTGGTCTCTCTGAACCTGTCCTGATCCATCTCTGTTCATCAACCCCTTGTCAGAAATGCTTTTGCCTTTCCTACCTGTGCACAAGAAACACACCCTTCAGCACTAAAATAATCCTCCTGCTGAACCGCAGTGTAAAATAAACAGAGTGGAACATGAAATGCTTGAGCTGTGTTGCAATTCGTTTTTATGAAGTTCCCCTACAAAGAAACAATGACCATTGTATTTTCTTTAGCCCTTTTACTGCATTTGTGGCAGGATCTTGGTTCATTTCAAGATCAATAACCCCATTAGAAAGTTTCTTCATTTGGCTAACCTTCCTTGAACATCTTTCATCTAAAAATCGATCAACCCGTCTCCTCCTGCTGATGAAACATGACTTGAAAAATCGCCATTAAGACAAACACTGGGAACATTTCTACTGCTATACAGTATCAGCTATTCGGGAAATGGATTATGACATGCGCGTTAGACCATTACTGGTACAGTTAACGTTTTGAGATGAACAACTATTTGTATGCAAGTCACAAATCATGTGAATTATTAGCATATAACAAAAACTATAAGTGTATTTTAGAAGAAAGTATAAAATGTAACATAACCATACAGCCCAGAGGAACTGCAATACATGAATATCAGAAACAACAATACTTGTTTCATTTTTAATGTCTATGTATATACAATGTGCATGAATCACGGACATTAACTTCCGCTAAACAATAAAAAAATACACGGCCTTAATCCTAAAATAAGGAGAAATATCTATTGCTCAAATGTTTTGTGAGACGCCTGGCACTTTCGCAAGTGATACAATGAAAAGTGGCTGGCTTTGCACCTGCAGTAGCGAGCTGATTAAAAACGGAGGTATTACACATTCTTAGGAACTCTTCATGCAGGCAGAGAGGAAATAATAAGCGCGGTCTGCCAATGATTCCCTGGCTCGGGCCAGTGACCTGCACCAGAGCTCAAAGGTTTAGGCTCTGAGCCTGGAGTCCACAGTCTGAGGCTGGTGGTTCTGCACAAAACACAGGTTCTTCCATTTGCTGGTTTCCGAATGGCTGCGTGCCAGACACTGAGGTCATGATGGCTCGACACAAAGAACCCAGTGTGTTGGGATAAGAGGTGAGAGTTCTTATCTGCACTGTCACCTTCAGTTAGCGCACGCAGAGGCCTCTCAGAACCCCGGTAAGCCCCAGTGACAGGGAACTGGCAGCCCTTGTCCTGTCACTGGTTCAAAACAGCTAACAGGCTGGTGGATCTCTGTGGGGTATAGATACACACTGCTTGTGCCATCTAAGGTCCCTGGGCTGAACTGATCCAAAGGAAATCCAGGGATTGTTGGCTAACATCCACGGAAACTTCCTGAGCCCGTGTGATATTTTAAAAAGATCGAGAAGGCAATTTTCAAAACAAGTCCTTATATGTGAGCATAGCGCCCGCTACAATGCAGACCCGTCCTGTGAAGGGCGAATCACAGACTCTTTGGTCACTGGCACTGATGCACTGCAGTTCTGGCACACACTGCAGCCACTGTTGTTTTCTTGTGTGCCTTTTGGACAACCAAAACAACCACACAGTGCAGCCCTAGACTCCTCCCGGATGTTTTTTCCACAGTCAGACCTACTGGATTCCTGTACGTTTGTGAGGAGCACCCGGACCACGACTTCGGCTGGATTTAGAGAATGCATGTAAACCTGGGCTCGAGGGATTCTCAGACAGTAATTAAACCAGGCAGATTCCCCCTAACACCGACAAATACTGCACAAGAAGATCTCCCTGCTAAGACCACAGCTCTGAGGCGGCACCTGCCTCGTCAGGGAAGGGCCAGATGATTAAAGACAAACTGGTCATTCGACGAAAGGGATAATACCGTCCTTCAGGGAACAGAGTGGGTGAAAGATGTGTACGTGCAGCTCGCGGAACTCCAGTCCTCCCAGCTGAGGAGATAAGGAGATGATGTTTTCCAGAAAAGGACTGGTCTCCAGCAGTGGCATTCTGCTCTCGAGTGTATCAGCGAGACATGACGATGGCTGAGAAGTGGCAGTCTTGGAAGCAGAGAACATTAGTCTGGATTACCCAGATAATCCAGTATCAGCACAGCCCCACACTGTACCTCAGAATCGCACCTGCACAATAATTCATGTGGAAAATAATGAAGAGACAACCTTTTATTCTGGGGGAAGTAACGTGTAATTCAGTGATAACTTGGAACGGCACATCGCTTCGTCTAATTCATGAAGGTTGGTCTAAAATACTGTTTGCAATCAGAAAAACAAATGAAAATAAGAGTTACCGCGGGACATGTAAAAAAAAACATTCTTCACCGAAAGAAACAGAGGAACGCGATTTGTTCAAGCCAGACTGTCAGTGATGTGATCACGTCCTTCCTGACCTTGGGGGAACAGGAAGAGAATTAATTTGACTCGTATAACAAGCAATACCAAGCCAATTATGTGGTCTGCTCGCATTTAAAATCTCCCAAGAACTCTCCCGTCGTAGAAAACTGTTTCACGACCGCCCACTTTTTCGTGTCTGTTCACAAAATCGTTATTTTCCATCGTGCACAAACGCACGAATCGATCAGCCCCAAAACAGAATTCTGCACCATCGCAATTGCCCGAGGGCGTCAATTGCAGGGTGCTGACTTGGTGCTCCCCCAGTGCAAAGACTGCGTGAGGAAACGGCGCTCGCTGCACCCGACACGCAACGGTCTCCGTGCACAAACGAGTCTGTCGTGCAAAAATCACCAGCTTCACTAGGAAAGGTGGGCTTTGACAGCTGACTTCCTGCCATTTGCAGAAGAGCGCTTTACCTTGGGGTCTTTCTCGTAATAATACTGCTGCGTGCGAATCCACCGCCCCACCAGGTGGTCCCTCACTGTGTGAGCCAGGGCGAAGTAGTAGTCCCGGGGGGTCGCCACATTGCGGTCCTTGACGAGGGTGAAGTGGAGGTGCCTGTTGAAGCTCTTCTTGATCTCCGAGACATCCCCGACCTCTGCGATGCCTCTCACGCTGATCTGTTTCCTCTTCTCGCTGTCCGTCAGCGGCGCGGTCATGGTTCGCTTGTTTTTGTTTTTGTTTTAATTTTATTTTTAACGTTGTCAGCGGCTCCTTTGTTTTTTTTGGGAGGGGGGATGGAAGAAGACAACGGGGCGTGAAGCAACACGACGGCGGGCTTCAGGGAAGGTCCGGCTGTCCTGCAGGATGTCTCGCCTGACAGTGCGAGGAGGACGGGCGAGCAGCCGCTGACGCAGAGGACGGGGCGGGGGGGACCGCTCGGCCCAGTGACGTCACGCTCAGCCGGGCCCTCTCGGCATTTAAAGGGGCGGCGCGCGCCGCGCTCCTTCAGGTTTCTCCCGTCCTGCGCGAGCCGGCCGCGAGCTCGTGTACGGAGTGCAGCACCTGCTGGTATTATCTGTCAGACCACTGATGCTGACCGACCACGTCAAACTAAATGAGGGGCCACTGAAATATGAATGATTATGATACCCTTTTTTTGCATTGCTTTTCACCATATGCATACGCATAACTTAACCTGACCCATCTGCGCATGTGTGCCCCGCTTCGGATTAGTTTGATTAAACAGTCCTTTCTGATGATGTGATAAATGGTGTATTTTTTTTTAAGTGCGTTCAAGTAAATATACACATCTCTTTGCAACCAATGAGGGCCGGGTGGGGAAAAAAAAACACTAATCAGGTGATCTAATTCTGGGGGTCACATGTCCCGATAAAAGATGGACCCTGAGAGGGAGGGACAGCCTTTAGGACACTTGAACGTGGTTCGATTTCCCGTCACACTAGCGGAGAAACTTAGAAGAACAAAAAAAAGGTAAGAGATGCTCCAGGATTTGTAACCGCGCTGTGTAATATTTAACCCTGCAGAACAATGTAGGAATCCACGTGGAACGCCAGCCATCCAGCGAAATCTTCGGAAGAGCTGGGTGGTGAAGTACTGTACTGGGAGTCCACGAGCTACAGCCTCGGCATTTTGGTGGAGCCCGTGGCAGGCGTCTTGTATTCCGTTTTTTAAAAGAGAACTTTTATTCTTTAGGCATGGTTTGTCTTTATGCTTGTCATGCTGAATATGTGTCTGAATGCTAAAGCCTTTGACCTGAAAACGGGAGAAATGCAGTTTGCTCCTGCTGAGTTAGCAGCCAAAGACTTGGAATGCGAATTAAAGCTATCTTGGAGGCTCAATGTTGCATATGGACATTTTTGGTGCTTTCTTATCTGTAGAGGTAATCCATATGTGTCCTCCAGTGAGGGCCTTTCTGTCTTGATGAGAGTCTGCCCCTCGGTAGAAATCTCCAGCTGTTCTCTTGTTGTGCAGCCTGTGTGTGCTTGAAGACATGTCCTCCACCTCCCAGAAGCACAGGAGCTTCATCGCCGAGCCCATGGGGGACAAGCCCGTGACCGCCCTCTCGGGGATCGGTGAAGTCCTGGGACGGAAACTGGAAGAGCAAGGGTTTGATAAAGTAAGGCAAAGCTAGGGGTGGAACACCTATAAGGGATTGTATCAATGGTCCACATAGTTGGGCTAAAAGTACTCGCTTGCAAGCATGAACTATTGTGTGACCGTTAATGTGTGCTTCCATGATTTGGGTGTGTAAGGAGAAGTCCTGGTGTCTCTCCTAGGCTTTCGTGGTCTTGGGGCAGTTCCTTGTGCTGAGGAAGGATGGCGAGCTCTTCACAGACTGGCTCAAGGATGCGTGTGGCGCCAACAACAGACAAGCAACGTCCTGTTATCAGTGTTTGAAGGAGTGGTGTGATGCCTTCCTGTGAGGATCGCTGTCCTTGCAGATCTTGACTGAAAAATTAAGAGTACGATTCCACTGGGGAAACTGATTTAGCCGTTTGAGCTTTTAAATACGTATTTTTTAAAATTTGAAATAAAGCATTTTCACACTTTCGGGTGAGATGTAGGTTTTAAGATCATGCTCACCCACCATTGAGTTCCGCTTTGGGTGGTAGTGCTTCACCACCTCTCCTTCAAACTTGGTTGAGTACAGTTGGCAGACTGTAGAAGTGCTAAAAACTCACCTTCACAAAGTGTCTTATACACTTTTTTTTAATGAAGGTAATAAGTGTCTGCATTAACTGGATGTAATAAACAATTTCTTTACACCATCGGTGAAAGTGTTCTGAAGTGTCAAAGCCCTTGTGACTACTGGCCTTGAATATAGAGCTAAGTATTGGCAGTGACTGGTATGTAGATTATTGTTTTTATATTTAACGTTGTCATCCTAATACTATTTGTTAAAAATCCCTTACATGTAACATCAGCACCGTAGTAATGATGTTCCTTTCCCACCTTGGGAACGTGAAAGAGGGGAGAAAAAGGACTCAAGCAGGATGAGTGTACCCCTCGTACAAGCAGAGTTATCCTACTGAACCTGAGTTCACAGCTTTGGAGGGTCTCAACTGCTGATTGAAATTCTTTGCTTGGCAGTTAACTGATTTATGCTGTCCCTGGCAACTAAGAATGCAGAGCTGACCCAAACCATTATGGAAGTGTGTAGAAATATGTATGTTGCTGTAAAACACTCTCCTAATCCATCACTGAATGTGCGAATGGGGGGTGTGTGTGAAGTCATGCAAGGTTTGTGGTGGGTCTTTATATGGCAGAGGCTGACACCAGGGTGGGGGAACAGCCGTTCTTGCAGCCCAGTTTTACAGGTAGATCTAAACCGAAAACTGATTCGCACATCAACGCAGGCCACGTTCCTCATCCAAATAGTTTGGAGAACTGAATGTCCAGCCCTGGCCTACACTGACTGGAGCCTTGCAGGCTGATAGTCAGATGGACAGTGTGTCCTTCCAGATCAGTTTCCTCAAGGAGCAACTTATTGCCACTTGTGATGAGGTTTGTGTCACTGTAAAAGCACTCATAGATGCTCTTAAATATTGTACAATAAGGGATTGTCTGCGCTCCTCCTGGAGAGATGCACCGTCTTGTAGTCCCCCTTCCAGCCAGTCCATAAAAAGGGTGGTGAATCCAGTCTAAGTAATAATAGACCAGTAAGTCTTACAGGAGATCATTAGACGTCTTGGAAGTGTGGAACAAGAATGCTGTCTGGTGTACAGCTGAGATATTATGGATTCTGAATGATACAGGTACTCTAGATTTTAAAACTCTTTGACCAAGCAACACCAGTAAACATGACTATATTATATGGTATATTTAAAGTTTCAGAAGACCTCTGATCAAGTTCCTTATAAGATATTAACACTCAAATTGCAGGCAAGCTCTGAGTGAAATAACTGGCTCTGTTTCTTTATTCATCCTTCTTACATTAACATGCTTTTCACATCTCTGTTCACTGCCCATTGAGGGACTGTGGCTGTGCAGGATCAGAAATACAGACCACTGCTTCACAATATCAACTGTTTTGTCTAATAAATCTTTGCCTAAGTCAGACCAATACTAGCTTTGTTTCAGTCACTGCAACCATCACTACCATAATCATCCTACTGTTGGTGCTTTAGTAAACTTCAAAACCCAGAGACTTTTCTGAAATGACTTCACAAGCACTGCTGGTTGTTTTCATGCTTTGATCTAGCAAGTTTAATTTGAAAAAGCAAACCAAAGTCACCCAAAACAATGTAAGCTTTTAATTTTCTTTCAGATAGAATGCACTGTCATTACATTTAAAATGCATTTATTATTCATATTCACGGTCTGCAAAGTAGACGTTTCAGTTTCAGTTTCAAAATAGTGCTTTATCAACATGTACAGTAATCAGACATTTAAATACTGCCACATGTAAGACTCATTACATCAGACAACAATTACTTGCATTTTCTGGTAAAAAACATTACAAATAGAGTGACAAG
Organism: Lepisosteus oculatus; assembly: GCF_040954835.1. Classification (NCBI taxonomy): domain Eukaryota; kingdom Metazoa; phylum Chordata; class Actinopteri; order Semionotiformes; family Lepisosteidae; genus Lepisosteus; species Lepisosteus oculatus. The sequence goes on from NC_090712.1 coordinate 17,912,358, forward strand.
ATAAGTCATATGAGGTCAAAACAAAATGTTTTTCAGTTCTACAACAGCACAGTAATGTTTTAAGTAAAGCATCTCAGAGATGAACATTTAGATGATGAAAGAGAAATAGCTTATATTAATTTTAATATTTCACATAATGTGGCACCAAGGAAGAAATCAACAACATGCATCAGGCAAAGAAGCAAAGAAATAACAATTGTATTAGTATAAAAGAGGCAAAAGTGTTACAGTCATAAGATAAATACAGGATAAACATATTTACAGGGCCTGAAGGTATTTTACCAATTGTACCTAAGCAAATAATTTATAATCTATAAACAAAACTCTTAACAGTCACTCAAGAGGGGAAATAACCACTGACAGGAAAATTGCTACCGCCAGTCCATAAAAACAAACCAAACGTAAGTAGTTACAGACCAATACATCTTACTTCCAAGACTTGAGCAGAGAGAGGGAGTCTGATTCAAGTACTGAAAACACTGAAGGGCACCAACATGTTCAACCCACTAGACCTCTTCAGAACCAGTGGTAAAACACTCATCAGAGAGCACAGCTGTAAACTGAGCAAAAATATAGTTAGAAGTGAGAACAAGAGGCACTTTTTTACACTAAGGGTTGTGGGAGTCTAAAACGCACTACCCAGCCATGTTTTCAAAGCTGACACCTTGACTTTCATGAAGCACCTGAAGGAGATCCTTGGAAGACTACTAGCAACCAAGCAAACCAGTAGGGTCAAATGGCCTTCTCAAAGAGATCACTCTCTCCGAGACCACGGAAACATCTGAACTTCTGTGTTTTCAGAAACTGACATGTATGTACAACTTCAGACATACTAACTACTGTATATTTCCCCAATACATTCAAATACCACATACATTAATACATTTCCTTCTCAAGCATGTAAAAATACATTTCAAAGCCTCACAGCCTTCACTCTGTTTAATGAGTTGGAACTTGCATATGTAGAATTTAAAAAACAATCGATAATGTCAATGATGCCCAAAACGCCACGGGAAATACAGTACTCATTCACATTTTTAATATGACTGTACTCAGTGCTTATTTTCCCAACTGCCCACATCTTTTTAAATGGTAAGCATCATAATCAAGTTTTTACGGTATCACAATTGAATGGAAAGTTTTCAGTGCTCTCTGAATGTAGAATGATTCATTATTAACACTGTATTTGTAATTATGTTACACTACATTGACTTCCGTTCTGCTGAAAAGAACGTTTGTCCGCATGTGTTGTTTAACTGGCAGTTAAAACCATTATAAAAAAAGAAAACACTCTAATCTCAACTCTGAAACTGCTGGCTTGAGATTCAAGCTAAACAGGCCCTGGGATAAGTGACTATTGTCACCTGTGAACTGTTTGAGACACTGATGTGGAAAAACACAATATACAATAATTAGCCGACTTCTAGTGTTCTTCACTGGGGAAAAAATCAGCTTATTTCACAGTGGAGTCATGGGACCAAAATAAACATCAAACACAAAGAACCCTATTAATGAAGTACCATAATGTGAATTACAATCAATTATTTCCCGGCTTCAGCTTCCCAGACAGTCTCGCTGTCCTCACACACTTCTGAGTCGCTCCACAGACTGAGCCGTGTACTGGAAAGAAGCGCCTAGAGCCCAGCTGGTCTCCACGTTGTCAATCTTCCGCGCGAGCTGCAAGTGAACACACATTTCCCTGAGTTTAACTCGGCAGGGCGCGATGCATTTCTATCACGTACTGTTCAGCGCATCTCTTTTTTTTGGCCCTCACCTTAAAAATGTTTTCCTTGGAAAACCCCAGCTCTTGTAGCAGGACGGATATGTAAGTCAGATCTAGGCACAGGAAGGGATTTTCTCTGGCAGTGACTTCCATACCACTGCACACTGAAAAGGCAAGACGACGACAAAAGCCAAAACGTTAATTTTCTATTTCTGATTTCTAATGTTGCTCCCTATCCCTTTGGAAGGGTGCAATACAGTGTTTTGTTCCCATCAGAATTGTTAAGAGAGAAAAGTTTCCCATGGCTTCAGAATATTTGGGTTTCAGTGTATTTTTCTTAAAATGGTGTCTTGAGCCACTTTCATGCATTATTCATTTTCCTCAATCTAACAGAATATTCCCCACAACCAACCTTAAATTAATAAAGCTGCAATAGATACATAATAAAGGAAGATGGTAACTGCTTTCATACCTCTTTTGGCTGCTTCGATATAATCATTCATCTTGATATTCCCTCCGGTCTTTTCATCTGCCCAGAGAAAAAAAAAAGCAGCAGGAGGAACTTTCATCTCTATTCATCAGGGCATTTATAGCACATATAAAAGTTCTTCAATTCATGGTCTGGGTATTTTGCTCCCTCACATTCTTGTAGGATTGGACTTCATAGCTCTACATAAATCTTTTGGGCAACAGTTCTTACAAGAAAATAAGGACTGAAATTCATTGTACTTACCGATTAAACCTACGTCCACAGCTCTATCATAGTAATACGAAAAAGCATAGAAGTCCATATTTGATGCCTCTTCTGCTTTTTTCACTTTTCTATAGAGCATTTTCTCCACTTTTTGGAGGCAAGACTCATATTTAGGTTCTCCTGAAACAGAATAGAAAAAGTGAAAGCTATTCTTAGCTCATTCTCAGCATACATTCCTGTGCTTTTCAAAATTCTTTGTCCATATTTCATTTGTTTTGGTCTGAAAACTATTATTTAATGTGAAAAACCAATGGAAGAAAACACAGCAAGTGATCGGACAAGGATACATGAGGACAACTCAAAGCTCCATCCCGTGAAGTAATATGTGTGGGATGTAAGGAGGCTCATTCTGCCCTTCTGGCCACTGGGGTGATACAATATCCGCTGTGTGGCTCAGGGCCGGGACAGTCCAGGATGACCGGGATGGGATCTCAGCGGGAGCAGTGCTGCACACACCAGACATTAGCAGGACATGTCGTTCCATGCGGCCTACCTGCCTTCTGACCCCTCACTGTGTAGACGGCTTCAGCATGTTCCCACTGGCCTCTGTAACCTGGGGCCAAGCAAGGGCTCACCAGTTCCTGGTCTTTCTCCACTGTTGAAACATCACTTTGTCAGTAAAGCTCAGTGCTAAGAACCCTAACACCCCTGGTCCTCTGTCAGGCCTGGCTCTGTACTGGGTCACCAGTGCTACTGATTAAACTACTTATTTTAACATTACATCAATGTTCACTGGAATAACTACCGCAATGGTTAATCCTATTGTTAAGTCCTGGGTTCGGTTTAGGGTTTTAGGCATTCATGTAAAGGAAAACAGGGCTTTCAATGGACGATTATCAAACTTTATTGATAAAAAAACTAGCAGACCAAGAAAGAAGGAGAAAAAGAATAATGGACACAGCGCGGGCCTGCATTCTCTCCTCGGCCGTCCACACCACACTTTTCCCTGGGTCAGAGATGAAATAACACTTCACTTCACTTGATTGAAGGAACAGTTACCAATACAAAACTTTAGAGTTTGGTTAAAAATATAGTATTACAATTATGCAGTTAAATAATTAGACATATTGGTAATCAAGATCTTGGATGGAACAAAAATCAGAATACACTACTAGATCCTGCAGGATGTGAGTTTAAGACTCATGTTATAAGTCTATTTTTACATTCGATTCGATGAGCACACCGATGTCCAACTTTCTAAGAAATAACAGGAATGTGTCCTTCTATTCACTTCCCAGACAGTTTCAGCTGTCTGCTGCCTTACAGTATATATATCATCAAAGCATCAGGCAACAGGACTGATTTTTGGTATAAATAGAGCTGCAACATCCTTGCCAATCAGTGCTGAAAGTACCGACATATGAGGTATTCCTGTATATAGAAATAGTTAAATTTCATATTTAAAGTCTGATACTTTGATTTATGAACAATTAAAGCTTGCAAAATGTGACAAAAGGAAGAAAACATTTGGGAAGACAAATGCAATTTTAAGTGTTTGTCCTGCTACTGGCTTTTGGCAGTATTGCAATCTGCAGAGCTAAACTACTGCCATCTGCTGGCACACTGAAGAAATGTCAGCCAGCATGGGAGCCTTGAAAGATATCAAACATCAGTAATATAAAATCAGAGTAAAAACTATTTTAACAACCTTCAAATCTGGATTCAGAGCATTTGATGGATGTTGTTTAAAGAGCTACATAAAATAAACAGCTCCCAACCAAATAATTCATATTTCTATCAAAAGGTAACATAACGATTTACTCATTAAAGGGTGTTTAACAGAGGAAGGTTAAGCAAAATACTCACAGGGTTGCCCTTTGGTTCCTCCTAAAATCGCAAGTCTTGCCGACATTAAACCTAAACCCAAGTAGCTGAAAGAAAGGAAGTTCTGTGACTTTGAAACATATGGCGATAGAGAACACATTTTAAAATCAGAATTTGCCCGTACTTTGCTGTTAGACTGTGTATTTAATGGGTTATATGGGCTCCCTTTGCATAAGTAGCAAAAGTGAAATTACAAAAGAAAAATCAAAGAAATCAATTTGGGAATTTCAGAACCATAGACATAATGGTCTCAATTGTGTGGGAACTTTTTTCAGCAGACGACCTTGTGTTTTAAAATTATGCTTTTGCAGGAGGATTTGAGCCTAAGGAAACCATGGGCTATAATGGGACAGTCACCCTACCCGACAAGGCTGTGAAATACTCATGACCCCATTAAACACTTCCTCCAGCAGGAGTGTCGTCAACACGTTGAGATTTGGGTAATGGTCTAAGGCAATGAAATGCATTTCCCATCAATTTCCAATAGTACTGATACTTGAGGATTGTTTTGGTCAAGAAAGTTACATGGAAATTTTTCTTGTGCTCCTTAGGACAGCCCCCCTGTCTATCAGCGCCGTGCGTTTGACTGAAATTATCCAATAGTGTGGCCAGTGAGTGTAACTAACATACACATTTTGCCACGTCTGTAAGTTCTTCCAAAATCTAATATTTTCTATTCAAAGCCCAGTATTTTCCTCAGTACCCTTCTGTACTCACAAAGCCAGTTCTGAAGATGAAATGCCACCTACCTATGGGAGTAGAGTGTATAGGTGCTATTAAACATCTGGAATGATGTAATGTAACCAACAGGAGAGGTCTGGATTGTTTTCTGGGGAGAAATAAGAGTACATCAATTTGTTAACCTGCTGAGCTGCAGGATTCTATAGGTATCTCCAATCTCCAAAAAAACAACAACCAGTTTTTCCACTCACTAGCTTGTTTCTCACAACTACCAACTTCCAAATACATCTGAGCTTGACAGACACATGCCACACCACTGCAGGAAAATGAAGATCTATTCTTTTCATGAATTTTAACTTGAAGCGCACAGTATTTTTTTTACATGTAGGCTCTTGGGAAGGTGACACAGAACTCCTCCTGTGAATCCTCCTGTTAAAGCCCGGTCCACTTTGATAAGAATGCCTCACAGGTAAACGTTGTCAGAATTTTAGATTCATCGAATATTTAAGGACTGATATGAAGGTGCCCTGACAGGTCACGCGTTCAGCAGCTCTGCTCGGAATGGGACTTGCCTCATCTCGTGGGGAGAAGGTGATCTGGGTCGAGCCTCCTCCCAGATCCAGCATCCCCACCGTGCGCTTCTCGGGGTTGTGGAAGCTTCCTGTGGGACAGAGACGCTCACCGCTCACCTCAGCACCGACCGGATGAGCACCGCAGGCCCGACGCCCTCCCGGCAGCTGGACCCGTGTGCCGACAGGGCGGAGACCGCGACAGAGGGGTCGGGCGCTTTTGTTCATCTACAAAACCTAATTAATAAACCTCCTCCCCCCTCATTTGTTATATCAGCTCACCACTTTATATTTGTTAGTATAACAACATCTTCGTCAAAAAACACTTACTGTTGCCAAGACGAAAATAAGACTTACAAGACTGCAGTTTAATCACTGGCTCAAACGGATGTAGTTTCACATTCAAACACCACAGGGGTGTCTGTCTAGTCAGCCAGTCTGTCCCCTTGAAGGTTTAAGGTTATGGTGATGACCGTTCGAGCGCAGCGTTTAGTGTCCTGAGAAAGCCAAGTCAGTTAACACTCGTCTCCTGAAACTATGACACCAAGAAATGAACAAGATCTCTTGGTGGTTTTAAACCATTGCGAGGGGTTTGGTGAGGCCTTAGAACAGTGTTAAATATATGACAGTGATATTAAAGAGCTGATGACAAATGTGGCTAATTCAAACAGTTTCCGATTCAAGTAAATCAAAAGAAAAAAAAATAAAGTTAAAAGGTTTCCAACGTTTTTGTTATAATACTAAGGTAATGTAGAGCTTATTCAGGATGTCATGAAAAAGAAGGAATCAAATATTTAATAATAAAGAACAGCTTACCTATCAAAAAGTTGACAGTTATCCATGCTGAAATACCTGTAATGAGATGTTCATTAAAATCATATCTGAGGATATAACATAATATTCCTATTATTCCTTCATTACACGTTCTTGAATTCGATTTACTCCACTGTGAATACCCATTACAATAATATGATGATTATAAAAAATTAAACAAGAACATAAAACACTTATACAGAAATGAAGAAGGTATCGAAGCCACATAAAATAGGAGCAGTTGCTATAATATTTGGTCGTTACTGGCCATTATACTACCATCTACATTTTCAATTATCTCTGGCCAACAGTACGTTTTGTAGTCTTTTTAATGATACTCTCTCTAAATACATTAAGAGAATTTCTGACATTCTTCAAACTCAAAAATAAGTAAAAACCATTTTTGATAACATATGCCCCACCTCTCAATATATAATGACCTTTAGTTTCTCTAAACCACAGTTCAAAATGCACTTTTGCCCTGCTGTTCTGATGAAACGTCCATTCTTTGAGCTTTAGAGTGAGAATGTTTATCTTTTCTCTTAAGCTTAAACACAGGTCAACGTCCCTTAACGTGTGCTTCAATAAAGAGATTTGCATGAAAGGAAAACTAACTTATAATACAGCAATGATAATCAGGTTATGGAAAGATGGGAAGTTAGCTTTAATGTACTGTAGCAGACAGTTAAGAAGATTGGCCATTAAGCTTCAGCATTCTTACTGAAATCACCTTCATCCATTATGTATTTTTCCCAACTTTATCAAATGTAGTTTGCAACAAAGTGGGTCAAGAGCTATAAATAAGATCTGTGACTAATTTGTTCAGGTGATTACTACTGTAGTTATCCATGCTATATACATGCACAAAGGTGGACTTTCCTGTCCACCTAATTAACCAAGCATCAACAGAACAGTAACTCCAGGATGCACTGAGACAAGCACATAGTCAGGTTTATCAAAATGACATCTTTAGATCTTTGTAAATATATGTCACTAGAACCAGAAAACCCACGAGGATGAGCTGCAAAGTGTTCCTTAACACTATCAAGACTACATCACCATTTGCAAGAACAACAGGTCCCTGAATGAGTATGTATTAGGCACACAAGTTTAAGTAACTTGTACCTTCGTGAATGCCATCCATTATGGACACGCTGTCTTCTCCAGTCAGAAAGGGTGATGCTTTGAAGGTTTCTCTCACCTTTGGAAACAAAGAAAGTGGTCAAAGCACAGTTTTCATCAATCTTACTGTTTCGTGCACAGACCCACCAAAATAGAAAGACAGAATGTCAGTTTCACATGTAATTAAGCAACAAAAGGGAACTTCATACTTGTATTGATCTGAAAGCCCAGTCTTTTTTTAACTGGAACAGAGAGGACTGTATGGGGCACTTGATTCTTGCAGTGTAAATCCAGAAAGAGTCAGCACCAATATAATAAAGACACAAGTGGACTATGCTGAGGACCACCAAAGACAGACAAGAGGAGACCTTTTCTTACACAGAGGATTATAGGAGTATGTAACCAACTGTGGGATTATTTTTTAGATAACTAATCAAATTTTTCCAATCATTAAGTTATAGGCACAGCAAACCAGAAAATCAAGGTGGGCAAAATGACTTCCTATCATTTCTTCTTATGTTTATCCTGTATAAGAGTATTGAGTCGCACTATGAACGGCCTGCATGCGCAACTTCATAGACCCAAGGAAGAACTGCACTGACAAAGACAATAAAAATACAATACTGGTGCTCTTAAATCAGTCCAGGCAACAGCAATCAGATACATGCCAGGGCTTACAGGAGTGTCCTACACTGACTGAAGGAACCGAACCTTTTTCTTGAAGCATGAAGCACAACTTTTCATTGATAAATGATACAGAGACATACTGAGACACTTTAGATGCCTAAGAGTACTCACTGTTAATGTGTTTTTATTATAGGCTACATTTATGTCAACACAATTCTATAAAGGTAAACCTTATGCTCTTCATGTGCTCCCTTGTTCCACTTTGTGAGTTTTTCTAATTTATGTCTGTGAATCAGGGTAGTTGGGCCACTACAGCTACTGGAACTTTTTTTTTTAGCCATACACTTTTTGATCATGATTCTTTTTAGTGAATGAGTGGAGGAGACAACATGAAAGTACACCAGAGAACCATTTACCCACATTGACAGTGCTTTTGGAAGTTTACAACAGCATTTTGCTTGTCTAAGTGAGAGCTAGCAAATGCTGGACACACTAAAGAGTCATGTCCCTTTCAATTATAAACATTTACCTTACCTTCAGTTTGCTTACCTCCACAGAATACATATTTTAAAGCTCGCTATGGCATATTTCATTCTCTATGTGCATTAGTATCTCAAGGGCTGATGATACTGTTCCTTCCTTCATGATTAGGACATGAGGTTTACTGAACTGTGATTAGCAAGAACGCAATTTTAATTAATTGATTATTACAATAAATTTCACAGCGACTGATGCTTTAAATCATTATTTATTAACAATATTATTTCACTAATAAGCTGCTACTACACTCAGAACGTCCCCTTGTGCTTCAGCATTCTGCTTAGTCCAGTACAGAACTGTTTCGTCTGCAGCAGCACGAGCTGCACTCTAGAGGGCAGCAGCTGTTACCTTGGATTTGTTGCAACTGAAAATATGTTAAGTACAGAAGAGGGCTGTGTACTAACCACAGGGTCACCCCAAGTTAGTATGCTGCTCCTGGTTTGTTGCAATTGACTCAATGACTAACAGTCTAAAAGTAGCAACTGAAACAGAAAGGCAGATTAAGAGCGAGGGTGTGAGAGGTCCCACCTTATTCAGCAGGTGGGTGGCCTTTTCTCCAGGAAGCAGACGCAGCCCAGCTGTTGCCTTCAGTGCCAAAGGAGTGCTTTTCCACAGGACACAGGGAACGCTGCTCTTAGCCACTTCCAGCAGCTCCTGCAGCCCAGCTGTACACTGCGGATTAGCCAAAAATAGCACTCACCACTCTCAAATGCCAAAACAACACCCTTCGTTATACTGTTCAAAGAGAACACTCTGCAAGTTAAAAAATATAATTTATTACTTAGGCGTCACCCTCACTGTACCCTAATAAATGCCAAAATAAAAGAAAAAAAAGTTTTGTTGTCCTTAGCATACATTTCAGAATAACTCAAAATTTTATAGGTTGGTATATATTTAGCAATGTACTGTAACTATTGCTTTTTAGCATTCTGTTACTATGTTACTGTGTTACTATTATCTATCTGTAAAGGGCTGCCTTAACTCATTAAAAATCATTTTAACTTCTAATCAAGTCCATAACACTGGAGAACACTGCAGGCAAACCAGAGGTTGCATTACCTTGTCCGGGTCATCAGCATAAGCAGACAGCCCTGGTTTTATTGCTCTGAAAGTTTCATGGGCCAGTTTGGGAGCCTCTGCCACACAAAAACAAAAGAACACGGCAAGTGTTCATTTCAGCTGATCCATAATTGCTCAAGGGCCCTGCAGAGAGTCAACACTGTGAGTGAGCTCAGTAGAAGGGCCTCTGCCATGCTGACTTTTTTTTACACAGTCCAAATAGTACAATTTGTATAGGCTTGAATAGAAAGGCTGAAAAATGAAGACCTCTGGTCAGGCACACTGTCCTGACATTATATTAAAACCCAATGCACTGAGGTTTATAACTCCCTCCCATACCCTTCTAACTCTGACTAAAGGACAGTCATTCCCAGCTCATGTCTGTCAATATCTGGATGTCTTGGGAACACTGCACACCAGCCCGGTCCCTGGAAGAGTAGGATGGGCTTGACAGGGTCTGACATACAGTACTAGCCACTCATGGGGACCTGCAAGGCACCTGCAAGCTGGCAGTGATTTTATCTAAAGATGCACTGCTGTGCTTGCAGAGCACAAACTCCTGCAGGACTGTGTGGAAACTGTAGCATGATAAGAGCTGTGAAAGCTCTCACAGGTAAGTAAGTCAGAGCACTGTGTGCACAAATCCTAACTTGCCCCAGCTCTTTCTGAGGTGATAAGAAGAGTTGATAACTGACATAACTTGGGTATTGAATACAAACTACATTGGAAATTCCATTTTTCAATACGATTACATTTTGTATTAACTAAGTTAGTGAACTAGAAAACAAGCACAAAGGACCAGAATGGCAACAATTCTTGCATTCTTACTTGTTAACAACATAATATTATATCCTTTTTACATACAGACCTCTCCTAACTTCTGGAAATACCAGTTAAACCAGAAACCTACAAAGAATGACGATACAGGATAGACTGCAGGATACAGGTTCATCTATTTTAAGTCTGTTAATCAGCCTTTGCCTTTTTCAGCATTAAAATGCAAAATGCTGGTTGCCTCCATAATCCCTCTATGCACTGCGAGGAGTGTGCTAGGTCTAAGGGACGCCTGATCAGAGCCAGTACTCTCAGGCCATGTGAGAGCCTGTGGCTTACCGTTCACAAAACAGTGACCACAAAATTCCAGGGATTTAACTACTTGAATGTACAGATGGCAGCCCAGGACCTTAAAGGACACGGGAATATGACAATCACAGATTTAACATTAAAGCCAAAGCAGCACTTATGTGATTTAGCTTAATATTTCAATATGATAACTACCCTGATCCTCAAGGCCATGCGATCTGGTAAGTTAATGTGTTGGTGCCACCAACATTCATCTGCCATGTCTCTCACTTGTATTGGAAGAGTGCAAACAAAGTTAAATCTAAGTACCTTAGAGAAAAAAAAGATCTTGCTTTATTATTGTCCTTAGATCCAGGTTAAAACTGATACTAAAGATCCAAAATAACTTTAGAATTTACCTCGGATAATAAGAATTTAAACCTTTAGTGTATCCTTTAACAATATCAAGAGAGATTATGCATTTGCAGAACTGCAGAGTGGCTACACACCACAAAAATGATGCCACAGCGGAACTATTATTATTATTGTAATAATAATAATAATAATAATAATAATTGCTTACACTTATATAGCGCTTTTCTCGACACTCCACTCAAAGCGCTCTACAGGTAATGGGGATCCCTTCCACCACCAGTGTGCAGCCCCACCTGGATGATGCGACAGCAGCCATAGTGCGCCAGAACGCTCCCCACACACCAGCTCTCAGTGGGGAGGAGAGCAGAGTGATGAAGCCAGTTCAGAGAGGGGGATTATTAGGAGGCCATGATTGGTAAAGGCCAAGGGAAACTTTGGCCAGGATGCCGGGGTTACACCACTACTCTTTTCGAGAAACGCCCTGGGATTTTTAATGACCACAGAGAGTCAGGACCTCGGTTTTACATCTCACCTGAAGGACGGATGAGATTGCACCAATAAAGATTTTGTTTCACACGAACCTATTTTTTTAGACCTGAAAATAATGCCGCGTTCTCCTTTTCTGGTTATCTTGAAGTAGGTATCACATCACAGCAGGGACAGCTTGTAAGTAACCTAAAAACAGCACCGTGGGCATTGACCCCAGGGCTGCAGCACGACAAGGCAGACCACTGACCCAGCCCTACACACTATTATTAAAGCACCAATTTCATGTATCACAGGTACCGAGGCAAATCGTCTACACTAACACGACAGACCTTTACAGTGAGAAAAAAAAACAGAAGTACCCCACTGGAATGCTATATAGATCACTCAATGAAAACTGCAAACAACTCTACTGCTTTTCAGAATCCAGAAATCTGGCTGCGACGCCAGTGACCTACTGTACCATTTACTTCCTGCACAAACTGGAAGACATGAATCCTGGTTCCAGTGCTCCCCGCGTCGAACATGATCCCATACTGGAGGCTGCTGTGATTGAGGTCCCCCGAGGCCGGCTGGCACCCCTCACGCTCGCCGCTCCTGAAGCCGGGGGGCTCCTGGAACAGCGAGGGCTTCGCGAGGTCCACATGCCGCTTGACATACGTCAGGTAGGCCACGACACAGGCGACGAAGAGGAACGCGCTGGCGAACTTCGGTACCCTCATGTTTCCGGAGTGAAAGGTACATACTGACGTGTCATCCCGGGTTTAAACACTGCCCGCCATGTTAATATATCTTCCTTAAAAGAAAGACACAAGACAAGACATTTCATACATATTGGTCGCTGCGAGATTTTCCGTTTGGATTCAACATTATCATCAAGATCTGGTTTTCCTGCCTTTGATTTCTAACCGTATTGCCAGGAAGGAACGCTTCAGCAAGGAAATGAATTAGTGGGCCACATTCGACAAGGAACTCCTGTCACTTCAAAACTGTGAAACCTTCTCAGAGTTAATACATCGTCTTTAATAATAACTACCATATTATGCTGTATATTACAGCTGTGCATATGTATGCCGTATTTCATTCCATACAGGATACGCTTAAAATACTCACATTATTAATAAGTAAACATGCTTGAACAAAATAATAAAAATAAACCTGTTTAGAAAGTATTTAACTCGTTTTACTGCGAAGAAATGCACACGCCAACGTCAATTCGATCATTAGCAACGCCTATTCATTCCTGCCTTTCCGAAAACTGAAGCTACAGAAGGAAGGCTCGTTCCTTCCTAGGCTCCAAGAACATTGCATAGCGATTGCGTACAATCTTCAACCATATTTATCCTTACCTGTACACTCGTTATTCTCAAATCCCGGCAGGCGCGACGTCCCAAACTTGAACACTTCCGTCTTCCTCGCGATGACTGAAGTTAAAGGTCTCCTGAGAGCCAACCCGCGGCCGGCTCGGCTTGATGACGTCACGAACGCGTCCGCGTCGGCGAGGCCGACCGCACGAGCTCTTAAACTGCATGCGATAAACCATGCTGTGCGACAGTTTTGCACATGGCTAAAAGACATTTTTTTATGCCTCGCCTCTCAAATGGTGAACGACATACCAGTTTGTAATCGCTGAAACGCTTTCACTTGTCTTCCAAAGCATATCGTACAGACATTGAATGACAGGGGGCGCTATTGATCCTAAGCGCAGTGACGCCCGCTGGGGGAATTGTAGTCAAACGTGAGGATGGACAGCCAGTCCAAGAAATCTAACTTGTGAAATCATTGAACAATATTAGTTAAATTACCATGGGCACCTTTACACCAAATCATGAAACATTTACTAGATCTCCGGTTACAAAATGTTAGCCTATGCTTTTTATCTTATTCCTTTAAGTAATACATAATTGTGTAGCGACAGAAAAATGAGAGTGATCTTAAAATCTAATATTGTTATGATCATGTAGTTCTCTTCCAAAGGTACAGGGATTCGCTTATTTTAATGTGGTTTATTTTCTCTTATTTAATAAACGCATTTTCAAAACGAACATGAACATGATTTATTACATTATTTCAGGAACAATAGAGGAAGCCTTTTATCTAAAATTCCAATTCATAACTAATTCGATATTAATGTTATATTGCTTTTTTTGAATAATGTGAATTTAATCAATCGCAATGTGAATGTCGGTTCCTTAGTCTGTTGAAATAACAGAGGAATTAATCAGCTGACTGTTTTTGATATTTCAACAATCCATACAAAATATTTCCCGCACTTGGGAATTGTTTTTCTCATGCCTGATTTTTAAGATTGTGTTAGGTCTTCCCAGTCTTGTTAACAACTTTTGGAACAGTTTGGAAAAAATCTAAAATAAAAAAAGGAATTTATACAGAAATCATTCACCTTAATTTACTGTATTACAATATACTGTACACTGTATGGTTATAAGCAATATAAATTGTAGTATACTAGACTATACTGTGCAGTAATTGTTATTAGTTTATATTTAGTAGGTGTCCCTTATTAAATTGAGTTTTCTATATTAGATGTTTTATGTTGGTGTCTATATTGGATGGAGACTTTCCTATAGAAAACTAAAGGCCATCTACAGTGCCTTGTAAAAGATTTCAGACCCCTTCACAGTTTTCACATTCTGTTGCTTTTGAGCTTGGAGTCATGACACTTTGAAGTGGTGATTCACAACCTATTCCACACATTCACAACAAAAACCAAAGAGGAAAAAGGAAATAGACAAAAACAATTAATGGGAAAGAAGAATACATAAATACTGACAAGTAGGTTCACAAAATTACCTTTACGAGTCACACAATTGAATGGCCTCTGTCTGTGCGCAGTAATGCTGTATGTTTTAATGTTGCAAGATGTAGTTCTAATATAACACAGTATTAGAAAACTACTGTTCAGGCACTGGAAAAGAGGAATGCATGACAATCAATTCTAGGAATGTAACGTGAAAATGGTAAAATAGTAAAAATATTAAATACATTCAGAGTCCATCTGTATTTCCTGTTATGGCGGGTATGTATCCAGTCCAAATAATAGATTTTCTAAAACAACGAGAGAAATAATGTTGCATTCTGTCTGTATAATGTTGTAAATCTGGTAGAGACAGAAAAATTAAACGTCAAAGCAAATCCGCAGATGGAAGTTTGTGCTGGTGCCGAAATCCGTGCCTCGTGTCTAGAAGTGCAGAGCAACAGGTTGCAAAGTGGTCAAAGGCCTTCGAGGGTTCAAAAGCTTGACCTTTTAGTTCTTCCCTTTTTTTTTTCCTGGAAGAAAGACACTAAAGCCAATTACATTCAAATTTTCCCTTGTGACAATATGGCACCAGTTGGTCTGTCTCTTGCTGACTTGTGTCAGAAGCACTTCACCTCTCCTTCCAGTAATTAATAGTTTTGTTAAAATTTACCAGGCTGGGGCAATAGGCCCCTCAAGGTTTCTATTCATTACCTCAATTAACAATCATTAGGCTTGAAATATAGGCCAGTCTGTTTTCTCGGTCTGTTTCACACATACGCAGTGTGTACACTCTCCCGCCCACTCACACACACACGCACACTTGCACAGAATAGATCTAGATTAGCAAATCAATGGCGCAGATTGAGGTGTCTTGGGAATACACACACCAGGGAATCGTGGGGTTGGGGGTATTAGATGAGTTTCTTATTCAACACGTTTCTAGACGCAGTGGATGCCTTGAAAAGACCATATGCTCCTGGTGTGTCTCTATCTGGGCTATGAGGACAGTAAAGCCAAACTGTTTTGTCTCGTGAACAGGATCTATCTGCTTCCAATGATGAGGCCCAGCTGCTGGGAGTGCGCAGCACAAACTGTTGCGGTCTTTTCTGTGGGCGGGGCAGCTTCACCCCAGATAGCTGCACACATGAGTAAGCCTATTGTGCAGCTACCAGTCATTACAGATGCCCATTATCAGCCAGCACACAATGGGCCGCAGGCCCCTGTATTGGCAACCAGCAGCTTATATTGTCCCCTGTAATTAATTTGTTAAGTGGCGGTTTGCCGATTTCTTCTTGCTCGACTTGGCAACGTCAATCAAAGAAACAGATAAAGGAAACAAGGTAAAATAAATCAAAGAACCGCGGCTCCGCATTCGACTGTAAGCGATGGTGATGATCCAACTTTGGGCTGTTTTCTTGTTTTTAAATAAAAAGGCAAAGGGTGTTGCACGAAGCGTTCGTCTTCTACTTGAAAAACAAATCGGAATTCTTCCCAAAGAAAAGATGGAACCAATGAGATTCTCTTTTCATTCTCTCTTTCAGACTAATATGCTGTATTACTTCACAGTGAGGTCTGATTATTTTTCAAATGTAACAATGAAAATGATACAGATCTTAACCTGGACATCGTCATCTGTGGTGCTTTAGTGCTGTCAGGCGTTTTTCAATGTACAGTATGTAATTTCATTTTTAAGCCCTTAATAGGTTTTTGTCAGTTAATGGGTCAGACAACATGTTTAATGGCTTGGTAATCTTTTTCTCCAGGAGCAACTTTTTTAATAATAATAATGACAATAACAATAAAAGCACACTGAGTGGATTCTAATCGGACAAGAGATTTACATACAAATGACATTTATAAACAATTATGTCTGGTCATTAAGGGTCACTTTCAATAAAAAAAAGATCACTAATCCAACTAAATTGTTAGCCGGGGTGCAAATCTAGGACTTGGCTTAACACAGAAAATGAAAATGACGACCCCCCTAAATCTTCTCCCACCTCCTTCTTGACCTCCCACATACACATTTGTTTTGTAATTTGCATCTGCTTCTTTGTTTCTTTTTAGGTGCTAAAACAATAGACCTATTTCTGCCGGTTTAACATTTTGATAGATAGAGAAGGCTTTGCAGTCAAACATTTGAAATTGCCGCAAAACATCTAAATCATATGAAAGCGCTTGTGGTTCTTGACAAGTGAGTAAAAATATCAGTATTACACAGGTGTATATGAACCTTTTCATTCACCACAGTGTACAACAATAAGATGAAGTGCGCTGAAAGGATAAAAAGTTAAGTTTAATGAACAATTGGACGGGGGAATAAATCAACACCAAAAAAGTTTCCAAATGTGTTGTCCTTTGCAGACGCATATTAAATTCTGAATATCAAAAAATCCAGCAACCTTTCTGCTGTCTGGATCTGGGAACTACAGAACAACCTCATCACCTGTCTCGGGATTTCGTTTGTCCAATTGTCCAAGTCCAGTTAGTGTCACAAGTATGAACATAGCACAGTTCTTGAGTGTCACTTTAAATTAAGGTCTGCCAGCAAAGGACTGAACATAAATAATTGATCATTTATTTTCCATGGACTATCAGTCCCCTTGTGGTGTTTAGTTCATGTTAGGCATTTTCTAAACCACAATTACATTGCTCATATAATGACAATATACAGTACAGTAAGTTAACAAAGACAAGGCACAGTAGTAACCTGCAGGTCTCGAAAAATATTTCTAGTGCAATACATGTAGCTCATGTAATCTTTGTAGGATGTTAAATGTGAATGCTAGCTGTTTCGTATGGGGCGATCTGCATGATTAACCATCAGTAAAACCCTCACCTGGTGAGAGTCGTTATGAGAGTCGGAGATTGGAAACACAACACAATCCTTCAGTATCAAGTGCCAGGTAGAGCAGTTCAGAGTTTAAACACTCTTCACCTTTTATTACTCCATAATGGCTTGTTTTCCAATTCATGACCAGACTAAGCCCTGGACAGTACAACCTTAGTAATAAGAAAACTCTTTAATCTTCTTTAAAGAGTGCATAATGCAGACCTTCTAGGTTATTGTAAATACACTCTACTCAGGAAGGGCCTGAACCCATTATATTAAATAGGGACTTGCTTCTTTGGGATAAAACATTAAACCTTCTTTAGGAGAATTAGGTATTGTTCATTATTACCACAGTAGCTTTTCACTGAACACAAGTGAAATTCCCTGAAAATCCCATTAAACATCAATTTTAATTTTATTTCTACAACACAAAAATGCCCCCAACTCACCTTTAATAATCCAATGAGATTAAGCAATTTTCTTTTATCTGATTTCTGCTGCTTCAAAGAAATGCTACTAATGCAATTTTTGGTTCATCAGCAAGTTAGCTGGCACATGGATGAAAATTAACCTCACGGCTGCAGTTTTTTCATGCCACAGCTCAAAGAGTGTGTTAATTTATTTTGCTTGTTAAAATATTGCTAGCCTTAAAATGCCAGATAAACCGCAGAAAATACGTTACACAACTCAAATAAATTTGTATTGAATTCATGATTGACTCCTAGTGTCATTTGTATTATGAAGTTTTGAAAAGGCTGAACCCTACACTTTCTGTATGCATAATGTACTTCGTTGTTTGCACTCCTCGTCAATGAAGGGACAGGGAAAATTCAGGGAAAATTCAAATAAATTTACAAGAAAAAATGGACGTCATGTCCACCCTCCAGATGTTCATCTTTGCTCCCTAATCCACTGGGCATCTAAGACTTAACTGATGAAAGTGGAATCTTCTATTAATAATTATTGTAATATACTTACCCTGCCTTATATCTCTATAAGTCCCTCACATTATTTAATAATAATCCCGCTGGAATTACTGTACATGCCCAATATGAATTTCCCACATAGGTCACATGTTTTCACTGAGGTCCTCCCTCATTTTCACTGGTTTCCTGGAGCCCAGATCTCTCTCTCTGAACAAAATCAACTTCAGTGAAAAGACTTGCATCGCGATGTGTGAAGTTAATGACGCAAAGGCGACTGGCCTCTCCCGTTTCACCCCCTTTAGAGGGGCACAATACACTGTGGGAGTAAATTCAAAGATCTCTTGAGTTTTTAATCTTGCGGACATATTGGATGGCAAGTCTTCATGGGCGATGTTGCCGAGATGTGGTTTTTGGGAGAAGCCCCAGGAGAAAACGACTCCAAACAATCTAATTTTCTTCCATGCGCTCCTCTGCCTGTTGCCTCCCTCCCCAGGTGATAACACCCCCCCACCCCTCTCCCCAAACCACAGAGCAGCCCCGGGAATCCCCGTCAGACAGCAGTGGGACCCGGGCCTGTGGACCAGCACAGCGGAGAAGAAGGAGGGGTCCCGGTGCCGCCGGGACGGGAGATGTGGAGGCAGTCTGTGGGCCACAGCAGTGTTGGTCTGTCCAGTCGGCTTCTGCCGAGCACACACACACACGTGTGACGAGGTGACGGTCTTCCTTCACTCAAAGAAGATGACGAGGTGCTGCGAAACATTTAAGGTTCCTCGAAAAACTGATTCTGCAGCGAGAGGAAATGTCACAAAGCCACAGAAGGTGGGGTGGGAGGCTGGGTCTTATATACACTGTCCCGTTCATCAGAATGTATATCATTTTATAATCCCTCCAGTGTCTTAAAGCAGTCTTTTCAAGATGTCTAACATTTTACTTGGAATGCAGACAAATTCACTGATTTGGATTTCCAAGGTCTGTGTAGTTACAGCACAATAACCCCCGTTTGAAAATGCAGATTAGCGGTCACAAAGCGTCACAGAATTTCATTTACGGCTGATTGCATTATCGTCTTGTCCATATCCAATTTTCATTTACTGGTACCTTTTTAGATACAAAAAAAACGACAAGACGATAATACCAAGTGGATAATGCCCAACATTATATAATGTTTTAAGAGTAGACAAAATAATAAAAATAATGGGATAATTTAATATAATTTAATTTTAACATGCTCTGATTTCCACGCTAATCTGAAAGAATTACAGAATAAAAAAAAAAACATTCATGCCTATCTTCTGGATTTAAATTCTTGATTTATAAAAAGATGACGAGTAAAAAAAAACAAGTAAATTACAGAAGGGGGCAAGACTTTCTTGGGTCTTATCGGCAGGGAAACTAGGATCCACACTGCTTCAGTTTGGCCTCTTCTCACTTGCTTTGCAGTCAAATCACATTCACCAGATTTCCGGTTAGCATCGAAATCCAAACTGTTTATGTATGGTAAATCATAAAAAGCAGCAAAACCAAATTCCTGTGTTATTCCTCTCATTACAGTACCTACACCCCTTTAGACTTCACCCTTACTGCAATTCTGCATTTATTTTCTAGTAAGAAACTGCGTTCTAATAGGTTTCTATCGACCTACATACAGTCCCTCCCCCCTGGAGTCTTTCAGCTTGCTGTATTAGAATTCGCGGTATGAGGCTTTGAGTAAATCAAAGTAAAATATCCAGAAAAGTACTGGGACAACTTTCAAACGGACCAGCTTCAAAATGTGTCCCCCACGGGGCGCAAATCTAATCGAGAGAAGGGTAATCCAACACTTTCAAATAACTCCAAAAACCTTATCGCATATAATCACAAAGCAAAATAAGCAAATCAGGTTATGAACACACTTTTCACTCACTCGGCATATTGATGGACTCACCACATAAATATAAAATAAAGACGACTTTTTTTCAACTTGTTTTCTGTTTGTCTGGAAACGGGACATGTTAGATGTATGTTTCGCAAATTCTAAAATCCGAAGGACTGGATAATTAACTAAATTTTAAAGTGGTTAGAAAATGGATGGACGGATCCATGTAAGAAATAATACTTTGTCAACAGGAATATTTCCCCATTCTTTAAAAATAGAATTAAATAACTTGAACAGGACAATCAACAGCTTTCTGCAGGAAAATAATGTGGCTAATCTGTATAATAATTTAATAATACACCCCCTGTCGTCCTCTCCTGACACTCCTCCTCACTGTGGTGACTTTTAAAGTGGACTTAAGGCCTCCCGGTATTTCACCTTGTGACCACTAGCAAGTGACAGCAACAGAGCAGGTATCTACAGAAACAAACAGATGCAATGCAATGAAGACTTTTTGGTTTCTTTTTCCGATTGTTGCTTGACTGCTGAACTGATGGTTAAGTCAAAGTCACATCCTATGTTGCATTGGGTTGTTTCAGGTGAAACAGGTTCCTGCATTCTCCATTATGTCAGATGCCTGTTTATATTAATTAGTCATTTACAATTGTTCTCCAGATGACAACTATAGAAATGTATTTAGTATTATATTGATATATATATACAGTATGTGTATTAAAACCTTGAAACCTATACAAAAACAAACCAAACATATACACCAAAACTCATGTAAACCAATACTTAAGCCTGTATTTGTAAAACATACTGTATAAACTAAGGTTTGACCTATTATATATAAACCAGCCTTTAAACCTACTAACATTCTAACTATAGAGACGAATGTTTTAACCTATGAAAACCAGCACGTTGACCCGCATAAACCAGCATTTGAATTCATGCAAGTTAACATGTTTGTCTGTTCAAACCAATGTTTTAACCACTCTTTAAACCCACAGTACGTAGATCAGTCTACTGTTTTGATGTGAGAAAGGTTTGTGCATTCCTGTGTGAAGGAAATCAATGAGTAAATTCATGATACAACAAGGGAAAAACAAATTGGAAACAAATCATAGTATAAGCAATAAAATCACAAGGATTAACATGTCTTACACGTATGAATTGATTAACAGGAGAACGAGAGTCGAGAGAGAGAACGAGAGAAATCTCAGAAATCCGCTTCTGGTCAACTGGCATGAGAAAAAAGCAACATCTGAATAACGGCAGGCTGCTGTCACAATCACAAAGTTTAATTTCCATTGTTACAGAAACATATTTCCGGTATCTTGGGCTGAATTTTGATTCTTTATTAAATGATCCATCATGCCAACTTAGGTTAAGTTTAGAAAAGCAAGTCACAGTTACGTGACCTTTTAATATCAACATAATAACAAAAAAGATTTTACTGCTAAATCTGTTTAAATCAGATTTGAGCAGAAGTGAGGGTAAAGCTGATTGCAAGCACAGCAAACACAGTGTCTGAATGTGTTCACAGTAGTAAATAGAGGAATAAGAATTGTGTCCATTTTCATCATTGTCCAGTGAAAGTGTACGAGCTGGGGAGTTCCTTGGGGTAAAGACAGGAATGGAAATTGCCAATTTTCAGACAATTTTGCATCATTGTCTAGTGAAATTGTAAGAGTTGGACAGTTCCCTGGGCAGGGTCAGTCTGCCAGATAATCTTTCTACAGGTGAAGGTTGTCTTTCAGTCCCTAATGAAACTGCCCCTAGCTGTATGGGGGAAGCACAGCTTTAGCTACAAGTTATATCGTGATACAGAATCTGGGATTTCTAAGTTAATGGCTGCCTGTTAATTGCACTGTTTTCCATTAAATATAAATAAGATAACTGGAATCGTAATGAAAGCACAATTCAAATCACTTAATGCATTACTCAGATAAACATGGCTCATTTAGAGATGCAGAGCGCTGGTCCCTAAGCCAAATGACTGTTTACGTTTGCTTTTAAATTAAGCAACCCAGTACAAGACTTATTAATGTGCCACTAGATTAACTCATTCAAAGCAGCAGTTATCCTCATTCCTAAAGCTTTTGCATGAGAGATAAATCCGAGTTAACTTGGACTTAAGACTACAATGAGATAAGCAGCAAAATGAAGTGGAGGCAGGATAAATCAGATGCCATTGCATCGCAGAGGGCACTGCTTTTGTTGTCTGCTGATCGCGATGAAAATGACTGCTCTGAAAAATTAACATTTATTTTATGCATTTAAATCATATATTATTTAAACCTGTTGACTAATAGGACAGAATACATTTTTACACCTATAAACATTGAAAATACATACCATTGCATGCATTTTTGTACTCCAAAGCTTGGCAGATTTTCAACTGAGACACTTTGATTGTTTAAGTAGTCTCATTAAAATTCATAATTCATTGGTCTGCCTTTATAAGTGTATAAACTGCAACAATTAACTGTTTCAATTTTTAGGCTGTAGAGACCCGGTAAATGTCCAGAAATATCAAATAAGGTGATGGGAAGTTAATCAGAAATCATCAAACCGTACTTCTAATTGAATTTGCTCTCACACTGACACTTGTTTGAACTTTTTACGATGCCTTTGAACTGCAATTACTGATACCGGGAATGTTGATATGTGATGCTGGTCCAAATTGTGGTTCTACATATCACCCATCCCAGTAACCCAATTCAATGTTCAACAGGGCAAAGGAGACAGATGGCCACATCTTCCACCACTGTGAAAGGTTCAGATGTCAAGGTGCTGTCAAGACCATGAAGGGAAGAACCTTCATATAGTCCAAGCAATGATTTGTATAATGGAAATATGATAGTTCAGCAACTCACGTACATTTTAAGCCTAAATTGAGACTTTCTCTCCCAGTCTCTCTAATTCTCCACCCAAGAAAACATGCTCTACAAACAAAATATTTGTACAGTAGCTGCAAGCGGTGATTTCACAGATAATTAATCACACACAGAGCATTTAGGTTTGTGTTTGCATACCCGTCCAGCTCAATTAGCAATTTTATTTCCAAAGGAAATAAACATCCATAGAAGCCATGATGCTAATGAAGAATGACACACACAGTGTGTAACTTAACCCATATGCGCTGTGATCAAATGCATTTTAAATTTCATCTATGTTATTTTATTGTTCGGAACAGCAAATTCTCCTTAAGCCCTTTACAGATATACAGTAAGCCAGTCTTTATATTTCATTTCTAAGGCTCTGTACCCAACCAGGCCCTGATTCCTGGAATCTCCTGTTGAGAAGTGGTTTTTCCTTAGAAGGTCTAGAATTATTTATTTACAGCACAACAAGTATCTTTGAATCCCATGACACCTTGCTTTGATTAAAGGATCCATATATATACAGTAAATCCCATTCACAGGTCTTTAATCTGTCTGTTTCAGTTCAGGATTTGGCAGGAACACAACTGATAAAATGTGGTGGTGTGTTTATTATAGGAGCATTCTTATAATATTATTAAAATTATGTTAATGTCAATGTTAGTATTTTTAAATCTATTACTATGCTTATGTGAAATTGTTTTATATTATTAGCCCACAAATGTTACATTAATTTGAGATGTGTTTAAATATATTTAAATACAGTAAAAATATTGCTAATTTTATAATAAGGTCTGGCTTTATTTAAAACATCTCTGAGAATGTATTCCTTTTTAAAAAAAAACTTCATTGATTTCAAATGTAACCAGAAATAAAGGTCATGTGTTTTTTACCCCGTACTATAAATAGAATGCAATGTGCCCTATATATGGTGACATCTGGGAACCTTGTCACCAAGCATGTGCTGTCATTTTGCTAAGAAGCAACTGTTTTACCTGAGGTAAAGAACTGCTTCTGTTCCCTTCTGACAGCAGCTTGCACTTTGATGCTCTAGTGCGTGGTTTCCACTATGCCACTGCCAACCATGCTGCAGACTGTTATTACACTGAAGGAGATAAATAGAGAACTTTGTTGAAAATTCCTCTGACTAAGGGGACAGGAACACAAGGGACTGTCAGCAGATGCAGCAGATGCCTTTCCTCTGCACTGTACACCTCTCCAGTTCTTCCAGAGCAGAGCAGTTGCACTGCCTTGTTTAGCACAGCACCTTATTCATCTAGATTCGCACATCGAACTGCTGTTTAAACCCATCTCAGAATGCTTTTAGATGAAGTAATAATCATCAGTTAGTTTGGTTAAGTTAGAAAATTTGGGAGAGTCCAATACATTTTTGTTTCATTATTAAATTATTAAATTTCATTAGCAAGCTAACATTTTCTCATTTAAATAAAGCAAATTGAGCTTCTGTGCTCCTGTGCAACTGACTAATGACAATTTTGTGCATGAAGAAGAAGAGGTTTGGCCAGCCCTCTCCTTTTTTATTCTTTGTCTGAATGTAAAAAAAGGGAAATAAATAAAAATTATCTCAAAATAGCACTGTTACAAGTCAAATCATTTCCACTTTGTTTATTTGTTTTATGTTAATGTTACTCCAATCCCTCCAGTCCTGAACGGAGCCCGGGGATGAGGGTTAAACCCGATGTCAGAACGTGAATTAATGTTTGCATTTTTTAAACCGATTTTCTTCTTATTTTCCTTTCCCCCTCTTTTCCAATCTGTTCTTAGCCCCATTTGCTCTAATCCTGCCACCGCAGTTGGTGAGGCCTTGCAAAGTGGACCAAATAAAATGACCCTCCCAGGAACGAGGATCAGTGACACTTCTATTAAACGGCTCCCCTCCGTGCACCTTTCGGGGCGCAAGATAATCACTTCAAGGGTCTGGGCGTGATGTGCACTGGATACAGAGGTAGACAAATTTAAGACTCGTCAAAGCTGCAAACGTCCTCCAAATAGTGGAGAGCCGAAGATCTGTCCACCTGTCGGACAAGTTGCATCGCGGCACTAGGTAATCAGCCTCTGTCAGTGTGGAAAACTGGCCTTGAGAGATGGAGTGCAGCTCGGAGTGGAGGCTCTCAGCAGAAAGAACAGATTGAAGACAGATTGCGCAGAAGAGTGGGTTCAGTGTCACAGAAACGAGGAGTGGCTTTGGCGATGACATCTAATCATTGAATGTTAACACAAGACATCTGTCGCAGGGGGCTGCACTGCACGAGAAGCTTCCCCACAGATCGGAGTGCGGCAGTGTGCTTCAAGACTCATAATCGCACGAAGAAATGGTTTATTCCTAGATATTTCTGTGCTTAGCATTAATCCCAATATTTTCCCCCTCGCAATCTCGTGTAAATCCTTCTGTAGATACAGGTATTATTCCAAATTTTAATGATGAACACAATCTGAAGTGAAAACAAATCTCCAGATGACCATGTATGCCTGAAAAAGTGAAAAAAAATCTGTTTTTTTACCAATCATAAAGTTCTAATCACAGCTTAGGCTTGGCCTTGTCCCAAGTGATGCTTAAACATTGAAATATTTGATTTTTTTTTATTGCTGGGGGGGGGGGAAATTAGATATTTACCATAAATAACCTTTTAATCCTTTGGTAAAATGTTACTTTCCAGTTGTTCCCACTCATAACACACACCATATGCTTGATACCATAAGTGAGCTGTCCTACTGGAAGCAAGACAGGAAAAATGCATAGATTTTCATCCAAAAGAAGCCTCTTAATGTTACAGTTACTTCTCAAATTAAAATGAGATTCGCTTTTCAGACTTATTTTACACTCCCAGATGGAGAAAAGCATGAATTATGGATGTTGAAGATTGGAAACTGGGTTTTCTAAAGTTCTTTCATCCGGCTATATCAGTTCTTCTCCCCTGAATGAAGCCTGTTTCAAGGACATTGGAGCTCTGGGCACTGACAGCCAGAGGCTGTTCAGGTTTACAGTACATCTGATCCCTAAATGACTTAATTGGGTCAATAACCTGATGTTCATTGACCACATCAAGATCCCTTGAAAATCTGTAGACTTAACCACTCAATTTCCAGTTCGACAGATCCCTTGATTACCTGTTGTGCAGTCTATCCATATCTTAGGAGTACAGTAATAAAATATTAAAATATGTTTTGCTGCTGTTTGAATGGGTACTTTTTTAGGAGGTGACCCAAAAGTGCTTATTAAACAGTCCCCAGAAGATGGCAAATGACTTGCTGACTTAATGAGACACAAAACCACGTGCAAATTGTTTTTTAACAGAAATGACAATCAGAAAAGTCAATCACACACATAAACACATGACATTGAGACATCTTTGCATATGTTAGATGGTTTATCATGCTATGAAATACTTTTCTGCTTTGCTACGTTTTCACTGTGCTTCGCTACGGTTTACTGCATTTTTACAAGGATGCAGAAACGAACGTGACACACACCGTACGTTCACAAAAAGAGGTGATATGAGTAATCCAAGAACGTCCCCTGCAAACTTGACCTTTTTATGAAGTGATTACAAGGAATGAGCGACATGGTGGCCCAGTGGTTATCATTGCTGGACCTGGAGTGCTGTCTGTGTGGAGTTTGAATGGTCTCCATGGGTTCTCATGGGTTTCCTCCATGTTCTTTGATATCCTCCCAGTTTCCAAAGACATTCTGTGCTGCTGGGTTAATTGGGTTTATGGGAAATGTGGCCCTTTGTGTCTCTTGCAATGGACGTGTGTGCCATCCAGGGTGTATCCTGTCTTGCACCCATTGTTTGCTGGGATATTGGGAAGGTCTCTTGAAATCTGGAAAACTGGTACATGTTACTATTTTTATGTCCCTTAGCCCAAGCCACATTCCTGCTTCCAGGTTATGTTAATGAATCAATGAACACCCTAATTGTAAAAATGACCATTTTGTCTCCATGGTGCCATGATCGTCTTTTTTCAGGTCTTTTTGTTTGTTCAGAAAAAATATGCTAATATTACCCCTCTCCTTCACTGACATGAGTCGTTATTGTGGATTAGAAATCAAGTGCACATGAGTATGGAGTAAAAAACAGACATCGAAGTCTTACAGTGATTGCCATGGTGGCGCAGTGGTTTGCGCTGCTGCTTCGCAACACTGGTGCCCTGGGTTCAATTCCAGGGTGCTTAGCCCTGCAGTAAGTGTGTGTGTTCGTACCTGTGTGTGCCCTGTGATGGACTGGTGTCCTGTCCAGGCTGTACCCTGCCTTGCACCTGTTGCTTGCTGGGATAGGCTCCCCCACGATCTTGAAATTGGAAGAAGCGATTAGAAAATGCATGGATGGAAGTCTTAAAGTAACATCATCTGCACACAAAACTTACAAGGACAAGTGGAAAAAGGCTATGGCATTAGTCTGCACACCCGCCACAATGAGCCTTCAGAACCGCTACTGAGTAAGAAGCTCCACTTCCCACACAATGAGCCTCTCTTGTGATTGGGTAATTAGTTTGTGCCTCTAAATATTTCCTCAAGACAGCTGAGAGCCTGGCTCGCACAACTTTCCCTGTGATGCAGCGTGCCCCTTAATGAGAGTTTTTCCTAATTGACTTGATGATTTCTTTTTAATTAGCACACTTTGGACGCGAGATCACCACATAATAAGCTAAGTCAATCAGACAAGCATGCTGCAGAAAAAATAATAGTGGCATTGTGGAGCTAATTGAAGTGGACACTCTTTCAGCGAGTCCGTGGCCCGTTCCCTGCAGGACGCACCCAGGCCAACAGGTTTTGGTGCTCGAGAGGTTCGGGAACGTCCGTGAGCAGAGACGGCCATTACAGCCCTATCAATCAGGCCTAATGAGCTAGTGAGCGTTGCAAACAACAATAAACCTTGTCGTGAGTCATGTCAGTTTCCATCCTGACACAACAGCAGGAGCTCAGGGGGAAAGAGGAGGTGGCCCCTCATGACCCTCAGCCAAACATTGTTAGCCAATAAGAACCGTGGCTTTGTAGGCACAGTCCGCCGACTGCTGTCTGCTCCACAGTTGTGCTCCACTGGGTACTTCAGCACTGGAAGCTGGGTTGTGTCAGGTGTGTGAAGAGGTTACATAACAGACCATATTTTCAACAGAGTTAACAGCTCTGAGCTCAAGTCCATTTTCAAAACTGATTCTATAATAGTTCCACGAAGTGAAATATAGACAGAATGTGAGCCTCCTCAACTTATGAACCACCATGTCTGTTCACTCTGGATGGTAATAATCATTTTTTTAATTGTGGTTTTTCCCCATTTAGACACAGTACATTGCCCTGCTGCAAGGAATGAGAAACGAAACTCATTCGGCCGAGACAGACTAGAAGCAATCATCAGGAACTGCTTCATTCGTGAACTTTAATCCCGGTCTGAGAACTGTGTTTATACTTGTGAATTAGGTTAATCTCCTTCGTCTCTTTCTACACATTTGCATTTACAATAATGACTCTATGTTTAGATGGGGAAGGGTGTGTTGTTTGATTGGCAGTAGTATGGCATGTGGCTAATTCTATTGTCTTCCCTATTTTTTTGGTAAACAAAAGGTTGCGCTGGAAAAGGTTGAGACCAGACAGCCAACAAAAACAGGAAGGGGTTTTTACAGTGCCCTTTTTTCAGAATGACCTTCTTCAGAAGCACTGGATTACATTGTCTACACCGCCATGACAATGAATGGAAAGTGTTAAACATATCACAAAAGATCTGGGTTTTTATAAAGACGGGATGGGTAGGAAACTGTAGGGATTGAATAATGACACACAAAATATAAAACACCAGCAACGAATCTGGTAACCTGGTACTGTACATAAGAAAATATTATCACCCAAGAGAAATATTTGGATCTATGAATCAAGAAAGGCGGATGAATAAATCCTAAATTTCTCAGTAAAGTCAAAATGATATTAACTAATCTTTCCACAATGAAGAAAATAGCATGTGTGAATAATGGCATTCAAATTTAAGATTTAATAAAAAACACAGGTTTTGAGAATTGTTTTGTCAATACAACCGACAAGCACTTACTGTACATTTATCATGGTGCATTGCTATGCTGGATCAAGGTTTCAAAACATCTAAAACAATACTGTTTAAAGCAATATATAGAACTGTAAGGCTAAATAGTTCTATCCCATAACATAAACTCACATCTGCATCCTCAGTGCAGTAGAGTTACATGACTTATGTCTACCAACTCCAGTGAGTAAAAAACATCAGCCAGTGCTTCTTTATTCTAAAATTTTGGATTAAATTGTTCTATTCCAATGTTTAAGATGCTTTTAAAAAGTCAGTTGTGCATAGAGATTTTGCTAAACTTATAACTCTCTTCTTATCAAAGCAAAGCCCATTATGCCTCAGTGTCCCTTAAGGGCACTTGGATGCTGGTGATCATTTCTAAAGGGTCAGCATAAAGCCACTTTTAATGCTGATGTTCCCCTCTCTCACCTGATGCTCTATGGAACAGATACTGTATGCTTGATGCTACTGTACATTGGCTTCGCAAAACAAACTTGCTGGTTCAGCTCAGGATCTCTGTTGCTATAGGTCTGCAGTGCTGTTTCAGTCAAGACAGTGAAAGTCATCCGTATCAGAGTCTGAAAGACAAAGGAAGAAACATTTTATTTTTACATTTTGTGGTTTCAGTTCGAGAACAGGTGGCAGGCAGCCTCAACAGCCAAGATGAGGTGCAGAAAAAAACAGATCACCCTACTAACTTCAAATGTTAATTTAGGTGTATTATCGATAAATACTGCAAAATATACAAAATGCTAGATAAAGGAAACCGTTCACAGTTGGCTGTGTGCTCAGTTCGTCTATCCACCCGTTTTCTAACCACTTCATCCAATAGACTGTCATGGAGAACGCAGAGCCTATGGCAGTATACAACAGATGCAAGGCAGGATACAGCCTGGACAGGACACCAGTCCATCACAGGGCAGACAGGAACACACTCACACCAGAGCCGCTTTTTCCCAGAAGCCAATGGACCGAGCAGTATGTCTTTGGACTGTGGGAGTAAGCCGGTGCACCTGGACAAGACCCAACTGAACACGGTAGAACATACAAGCTCCACACAGATAGCAATGCTAGCCGCTGCACCACGGTGCCATCTGTGCTCAGTTCATTATAAAATAAAAAATCTCAAGTGCTGTCTTGGAACTTGGACAGTTCGTTTTTGCCTTTTGCATTCAGCAGGACGTTTTGTAACTCAGACCATGCAACAAAACCCACAACAGTGGTGAACATACAGTGATGCTAGAATGAATGTCCAGGGACATTTACTGTAACTCTTACTTTGACAAGACTTTTGTTCATTTTCTATTAAGGTTTTGTTACAAAATTGTATAAGGTCAAGTTGGAAACCCAATATTTTTCACCAAACGTAGTAGAATTGTTTGTACACAGAGGAATAATTAATTTCAAAACATAACAAGAAAAATAGATACACACGAATAAAAAATAAGTAAAGCTCGCAATCCAGGATCAGGATGAGCATCAGCAAAGAACTAAGGGCTCTAACCCTAATCTGGAAGAATATTATTTATCTGCAGTAATCGATAAATCCTTTCTTGGTATAATTATAATCCACCAGCTGAATTAAAACATAAGGTTAGGCTCATGTTCAAAATCACAGTAAGGAATTAAAGGAACTTTCCAATTCTGGTTGGCAAGCATGCAAGCATTCATATGTTACATTAACCATTTTTTATTTTCACAACTACATGCAGGCATCTCCTTTCTTTCCAATCTAAATGACAGTGTCATATGGTTTCATTATATAAGAGATTACAAAAAGGCAGAATTGACATAAATCAGTTTGAAGTTGGCAGAAAATTGCACTTTGTTGATTTTTGTGTGGAAATGAGTGGACGCATGTTTGACTTTCTAGGAATTGGGTCAATATGTATTTAAAGGTCTTTTTCTATGCAAAATAAGAAAAAGAGGACAATGTCAAACATTGTAATCCATTTAGGCATTGATTTTGACCTCTAATTGCACAACATCTTCCAGCAGTACTACAGATTAAACATCTGTGAAGACTGAACTGCTTATCATTGAGTACAAGGTTTCAGGAGAATTTCTTAGAGACCACAATTGTGGCAGAAGTACAGTAGGTGATGGGAGGGGCATATACTTGCACAATCCTTGTGTTCTCCCATAGTGTGAGAAGACATGAAGTGCGACACCGAGAGAAGTGATAGCACTCTGTTTGTTCATTAGGAGTTACTGAATGACCTGCATGCTGCTATTCAAGGTTATTTGTAAACAACAACACTAACGTATCATTTTACATTTATATTTAAAATATGTATCAACATTATCTATAATCATATTTTTAATTCATATATAATGAAAACTACACCGGCATCATAAGCGTCCCCGGGCTGAGTCTCTTGGGGATCCCAACCTGCTATATTTTAAAAACCGCGAGGTAAACTAGGGGAATTCTGGAAAGCAATGGGCTTTAAACACGAGTATATTAAGGAAGGGGAAAAATAAAGGCTTCAAGAATGAAAATGAAACAGCTCTACAAAACGGACATGAGATCTTGGTTGTACTTTGCTGCACTCTCAGTTTGTAAGTGACGAGCCATACAAGAGTTTAAATTGATCTAATTCCTCAGACAAGACCCTTATGGAACCATTCCTTGTGCTTTTGTGATAGCATAGTGGATAGCTCTCCAATTCCCCCAGGCCTGGGATGTACAACGCAACGGGGGCACGTGGCCCGTCTGTTCGGACAGCACGCTACATGTGATGTGGGGAGCAGAAGAAAATTAGAGCAAAAAGCGATTTTTTGATGTTACGCTCTTTAAGAGATTAATAATCTTGGCGGTGGAGAATCGCCTGAAAATCTTCTCTGGGAAATAATGAGCAGAGAAACATTGACTGATTAGTTTAATCCAGGATAATCCTATCTGATGAGCATGTATCAAGATATCCTCTAACTGTTTTACACTCCAAAAGGGTGAAAGGCAATAGCGTGTTAAGGGCTAGTTTCTTAATCAACAGATGTGCAGAAGGGTGTGTGCAACGTGTCCCCTCGCGTCGCACCTGAGAGACTTCACTCCTCAGGGAAACCAAGGGGAGTTTGATTGATTTGGGTGCAGTTTTTACAAAATGGCTGTTCCATAAACATACTGTACTAAAGGCCTCATCATCCACTAAAGCAGAAGCCTTAACATAAACGGCTGAAATTAAGCTGATTCCGGGGCCACGTCAAAAATTAGGGTTTTATCCACTAATATCTGATCGGACAGGAAATTTGGTAGTGGGAGGGAGGACGGATTACCAACTCTAATTACAACAGGAGATTTTCTCCATGTTAGTGCACTAAGTGAAAGTCTAAGATAGAAACCGGAGTGTTATTCTAATAAATTAATATTAAACTGTTGATGAAGAAGCTGAAGACGGTGAAAGCTTGAATCTACCGAAAGTAGAACAGTATTTTAGAGTATTTTAGACGCACACGGTGTTCAGTGTGCTCTCTTATGAAGATCATCGTCATTCATTTTATACACGGGATTATAAACGTAATTAGAAATGAGCGACTTGAAAAATGCGTTTTTCAGCGTTTAAAATGTAATTTTGCAGATCTTATAAGCCTACTCCTGTTAAAATATACTGAATCAAATATGATTTACAGTACATTTCAAAACGTAGCAAAACTGGTAAAACTTGGTAACTGTCGTTTTTTCGAAAATGGATTAAAAAAACAAACCTACTTTTCGATGCTGCTTCTGATTATTATTATTATTATTATTATTATTATTATTATTATTATTATTATTATTTGGACAGGAGAAAAATAATCAACATGAAACGAGTGTTATATCCGGACATAATTCCTAACTGGCGTGCTTACTATTAAAGGAATCCTACAATTATTTGTTATATTTCGTACTAAAGATCATTAATTAGGGCCCTGAAAACTTTATTACTGATCCTGTACTGCAAGGAGGGCTCTTTTAAGGCTTACACTAATATTGAAACTTCCCGCAAAATAAACTTCTCCTTTTTGACCCAAGATAAGCTGTTACCATTAATAAATAACCACAAATACCCCTGCAATTCAAATTACAATTATCCTAAATGAAAGTTATTATTTCGTTAATCCCGGGAACAGCTTGTAAAGGGAGATTGGGGTCCGTCTTTAATCATGTTAAAGTTAATGCGGGTTCCCTTGTAATTATCTTGTTGCTTAATCTAGACGTTTAGCGGAAAGAGACCGAATGGAGATCTGCGAAGCGGTTGACGTAAGATGTTTGTAATTGTTGGCATAAACAGACGAGACTGTGAAGCAAAGTGCATAAGAGCTCAGGTCTAGGCAAATCATTTATCTGAACTTGTTATTCAAATAAAAAAAAAGATGAAGAGAAGATATATTTGTAACGTAAACCAGTAGTGGGTGGTTCAACGATGTGGGGTGAATAAATACTGTAAATCTAATGAATAATTCTAGATTTCACATTCAGTTTCCCGGAGAAGCACGACTTTGCTGCATTTGCAGGCCAGCGCTACAGTTAAATGAACACTTTTCTCTCAAATTAAAGGCACAAATCAAATCTAGCATTTTGACACGCTGCACCCGAGGAGTAAAACGGAATATTCGAAATATTCTGAGACACTTGGAGTTCTCTGTTCTGAATGTTATACATCATATCCACCGAATATACAGTATATGTTAATTGGTATATTATTGTGTACAATTTTACGTGTTGCGCTGACTCAACCTTTCGATAGAATTCTTTATTGTAATGGCCTCAGTGTTAAGTAATATAAATAATAAAAACTTCGTATATTCTGAAAACCCCTTTGAATTCAACAATGGAATAAGCGGTTACATGGCAGATTAATTCAAAACTGATATGGTACTGGCATTAAACATTAAGTTAAAATTAGTTATAATGTCAAGAAGGATTTATGAAGTGGATTTTACAGCCGTGTGGTTTCCAAACTTTTAAGGTTGTAGCATCTTTGAATTAATGTCTCAAACAGACGTATAGGTAAGTGAAATCTGCCGGCTTCAGAAAGAGAGAATTGCAACCAATTGACAGAGAGAGAGAGAGAAAAAAATCTTGATCGGATTTTATGGAAAATTGGTGGCAATTAATCCTTTAGGATTGAAAAAAGGGAAACGCCTCTTCTAACAGTAGCAGATCCTTTCTTGGAGCTGATTGGGCCCAGGAGCTATCCGTGGAGTGCGCACCGAGGATAAATTGATCTCCTTGTGCCCTCTCCCGGTCCATCATCCGAGCTGAGGTTCGCGAAGGGCAAAGTTTCAGCGCAGACGAGCACCATGACCGGGAGAGACGAGCCCACGGATGGGAAAGTCAAGGGAAAAGTCTTAGCACCCAGTGTCGGAAACGACAAAGCAGCGCGGGTCAATGGATCTGGCTTCAGGACCAAGGGCTTTGCTATCACAGACCTCCTGGGATTGGAGACGGAGCTTCAGCCCTCGCCCGGACCCGGAGCCGGTGCCTCTGGCGACGGCCACAGTGCCGCGATAGGGGGCTTCACCTTCGCCGGCGGCTCCCTGCCCCTCGGCCTGGGCTTTCTGTGCAGCCTGGCAGCTCACCAACCTCCAGGGAGTCCCTGCTTTCTCCCGAGTCATCTCACCCTTCTGCAGTCGAGGACAGAAAACCATTATATGCAAAATATGGATCAGCAAAAGGAAAACTACTCCGGTACTTTTATTTTTTAAATACATCTAATTCGACATCTTTGAATGCGCCACTCAAGTTAACGGAAAAGTTAAATAACTACATATGTGTGTTTTTCCCATCTTCTGAAATAACAATTAATATTAAAAATGGCCATCAACACATTGGGCGTATTACTACTTTCCAGCACCTGTTTAAGTTGTGACATGAAGATGTAGCAGATTGTTTCATTGCGTTTTCTTTTTCTTAAATATTTACCAGCGAAGTAACAACAGTTATCACAGGGGGGTAAAATGTACAGAAGGACAGAGTTGCAAAATGCTACCAAAACAGAAAGGGTCAGATCATTTGAAAAGTCACACTATGATCGTCAGCAATTCATACTTCACCATTGTCAAAATATTAATCTCATCAATACAGCGAACTACAAACCGTTTTCTTTTATTTACCCTTTCCATCTGGACTAGTAAATGATTTTAAAACCAAATAATTATTGAATATTTTCGTTTATAAAAACGCCATATTTTAATGTAAACTAAAAACCATAGTTTGTAATACTGTATTAAACTACATTTAACCACGAACATTTAATGGGGGATGTTAAATAATAAGAAAGGGTTACTTTAAAAACAGCTTTAAGAAAAAAAATGGTTTATCTGCAAACATTTATTTTTTCAATTTTCTGTGTGTCTCGAAGAGTCTACGCGTTAAGTGGCCTGTTTGTGTTCAATGATTGGATGAAGTTAGTCAAACGACTTGTAATATTTTAATGAAATGTTTATTCCAACCCTCAGACGACGACAGTCTATCTGGGGATCGAAGCGACGCGAAGAATTCAGCAAACTCGCAGAACAAGCGGAAGAAACGGAGACACAGGTACTTCCCTTTGTATTAACAAGGAAAAAGAAGTTAAAAACACGCTTAAAAACGAGGCGTAGAATAATTAAAATAGTGAGGTAAATAACACAACGAAATGTCCTGTTTTAAAAGAAGTGGCGCTGACATTCTCGGCAGGTCGGCGCTGTGTGGTAAAAACAGGGTTACTCTTGAGCGCGTTGGCAAAATTCCTTCTCTCCCAATCTTGCAGGACGGTGTTCACTGCCCACCAGCTGGAGGAACTGGAAAAGGCCTTCCATGAAGCCCACTATCCAGACGTCTATGCCAGGGAGATGCTAGCGATGAAAACCGAGCTGCCTGAGGACAGGATACAGGTACGGCCAGGCGCCAAGCCGCCCCCAGTCGGGAATACGCCGCCCTCGTCGATAAGTGCGTCGTAACGCCAGCATCTTCACATGTTCAGCACACCCTCAGAATTAGGCGGAAAGAACTGAGTTTGTCGTGCAGCGATTTTATTTTTCGTGAGGTAAACATGATTTTACCTTTTTACACATTTAAACCGCGGCGGTTTCTATTAGAACCCTTTTTATTGATTTAAAATACCCTGTGACGTTAACCCGCACGACACAATTTGACACCTTTTCGAAACGATCCCTAGACATATTAATTCAACCCTGCATCCCCTTTATTTTGCCTTCGATTGAATCATTACAAAACTCCTCTCGGCGCAACCTTATTAGGAAACGTGATGTATTGAACTCGTCCTGCACTTTTTTTTTTTCTCCCGCCACTGCTTATCGTGCAAACCTGCATCTTTTTCTCGCAGTAACCTTTCCGCCTCCTGCTTCCCAGGTCTGGTTTCAGAACCGGCGTGCGAAGTGGAGGAAGAGGGAGAAGTGTTGGGGCCGGAGCAGCGTGATGGCGGAGTACGGGCTGTACGGCGCCATGGTCCGGCACTCCATCCCCCTGCCCGAGTCCATCATCAACTCGGCCAAGAGCGGTATGATGGGTTCCTGCGCTCCCTGGCTACTGGGTGAGGGACCAGCCTGTCCTTCATTGTCCCACGGTGCTTTGACAACGTACAGTAGTGCCGCAGACTAGCCCTAGGCGGTCTGTTTTAGCCAGGATTAAGATTTACCCATAAATACACCCCAACTCTTCGCGTCCACTGCTTTACCGGGGTGGATTTTGTTTGACAGCTGTGGCTACCCAGTAACATTTTAAACACGTTTCACACCTCCAGCTTACTTTTCTAACGCGTGTAGCAGCCTGCTTGATGTCACTATCACAGTGTTGGCGCCAGGTCGGTGGTTTGACTTACTCTTCGCCCGTTGACCCGTTTAGGAATGCACAAGAAGTCCTTGGAGATAACGAAGAAAAACCACAGCACGGAAGAGGCCGGCAAACCCGATTCCCCCTCGGAGGAAACGAGGACGAAGGGGAACGACAACCAGTGGACAAATCAGGCGAACACCACCGATGAACCCGAAGACATGGCGATTGACCTTTCAAGCACGGCCAAGCAGGAAAAAAACTGCAGTTTGAAAACGGCGCATTCCAAGGACTCCTACAATGAGACAGACAGCGAAACTTAAATTTCCCATAGATCAGGCATGGCCCAGACCTGTTCCTGGAGTGCTGTAAACCCAGCACGTTTGAAAGGTCACCCTCACACCGTCAATTTGTAAAGACATCGTAACTCTTGCGAGTTTGAATGAGTTTAATCAAATTAGGAATGGCTCGCTGTAATCCTTAACAGTTTGGAGTTTACATCTCAAACGAGCTCTTAGCTACCTAATCGTACAGGTGAAAGGTACAACACAAAAGTGGAACAGCAAGAAATTGATGGTTTAAGGGTGACCCACAAAAGCTGTTGGACAAGGCGTGTCTCACTCTGCGAGATAACGCAGGTGTCCTGGACATTTGAGGTGCAGATCAATTAAATACTGTATGAAGAGAGACTTCAAATGCGGAAACGTCTCTGAACTATAGCAAGCCAAGTTTACATCAGCTTCCCCGGGTTGTATTCTTATTTGCCAAGAATATGAAGTGAAAATATTATGATGTATAATTTAAAGTTTATTAATTTAAAAATGTGAATTATATACTTGCGTTGTATTGTTAATTTAAAAATTTTCGTTGGAAAAATGCACTTCTTTATGAAACAGAATATCAGGCACATGTTAATCAACAGTCTTTGACATAGATTTTTAGAAAATGTGAAGTCTTTTTTCTGATCACGTTTTGTCCACTGTATAAAAGGGTAGTATTTTAAAAACTTGTTAAACCTCTTCAAGCATTGAGTTATTATCCACTACAATATTTTCTATCCAGTTCTTCTTGTGAACTCACAAGAAACTATTACTGAAAGGAAAAAAAAAGTAATTTACCAGAAGCGATTTCTGGATATGCTATACTATTCTGCACTACACGATGGGGACTTCTTTTTAGAAACTGAAAGCCATATATTTGACGGAAAAATTGTTTAGATTTATTAAAAAGAATGCAACTTTATAAACGACATATCTTGTTCCACAAGATACGTGTATCTCAAGCACTTTATTTGTGTGGATGTTCAAAGTTATTATCAGGTCATCTAATATGGATTAACGTAAAAGCAATGTCAACAACAGCAATAAGCCTGAAAAGCAGAAATAAAAAATATTTTGTGCAATCTTGTCTTATCTGAAATTTTATTGATCCATATTTTAAAAGAGCCCAGAGTCTTTACCTGTGTTGTGGCACATTATAGAAGGTGTTCCTTATCATTCTTGGTCTGAAACCTAATTTTTGGAGCTTTTCTTTAGTGCTGCAGTGAGAATAGTATGGTGACATTCACAGCTGTGAGTGATATTAGCTGTTAACTGGCAGAATGACATTGAGTAAGTAAGAACCTGAATCATTTTGGCTTCCTTTTCAACACAACACAGACGTGTTTCTTTAAGTATATGTTTAAGTAGAGACAGATCACAATGCTCCCAGTAGAGCAAATATAAAGCAATCACATTTTTTCTAATTATGAAAACAAATGATCAAGATTATTTCTGGAATTAAGAAGATAGAGAATCCTAAAAAAAGATGAATGCAATTTTAGGATTAATTCGATTTTAGCAAAGAGACAAGTTCGCTAAACCAAATACCATTCTTTCATGTGTAACAATTCTGTTGTTTTACTTTTCTGATAGTAATTTGCTTCATGTAAGCTGTTGTGCACCTTAAAACCTGCTGTGTGTCTACTGTTTCTAAGTCTGAGTTAAATAATGGGGTCAACTGATGGCACTTTACTGACAAAGATATATTATGAGCTACAGTACTTGTGGCCCATGTAAGGTTTATTGAAATATTATGATCACTGAAGAGCAAATGGTCTAGGTCTAAAAAAAGAATAAAATAAAAACAAACCAGATTTTCTTCAGTCACAAGAATTCTATAGATGAAACAAAGAAAGTTACTTATTTTCTCAGCAGTGCTGTTGTTGTGCTACATTTTAATTTACTGTCATATCAGTTTAAATATAGATGTCAGTTAAAATGTCCTAATGGCCTGTAAAAGAGTTCTTAAGGTAGAAAATACAGTAACCCCTCCCAGACAGAGCTGCCGTGCCAAGATCATACTGAAGAGCCTCGCATGCAGCAGATCGTTTTCTGCTTTCACACACAATAGTTGTCTTCCATTGTTTGACGAGGGTGAATGCAAAGGGAATTACATTTCCAGTCGCTAACTTTTGTCAGTATGAAATTGGCTTCAGTAAAATAACAGTTTAAATAGGTTTCTCACTCGCTGTCTTCTTCAGCTCTGAGCAACTCAGGGCTCATTTTCGAGAAAACAAAAGGTCCCACATGTGAAATAAATTCAGTTCTTCTGACAGATTGGAGACTATATAAAGTTTTCCAGTGACAGTAATACTGTACATAACCTATATGTTTTCCACTGAATTCCACCAAAAGCCATTAAACACATTTCATTTTCATTTCATTCCAGACAGATCTAATATCTGTAGGATATTAGAATTAAGAGTCCCCCTGCTAAATAAACAAGATAACACTGCCACTACCCTAATTGATTTGTTGCTTTAAAGTTTAACATTAATCTCTAGTCATGTCGTGTGGGAAGTTAATCTAAATGATTTTTTAAAATCCTGTCTGTAATCATACTTAATTCCCATTTAATGGTCACAAATCACATAACTGTGTTTTTTTAGTTCTATTGTTCTTTAAGGGACAGTAGGCTTTACAGAGATCTAATCTAATTTAATTTCGTAGGTCATGAGCTTTTGTATGGAATCGACTTTTAATTCTGGCTTGATTTGTTGTCAATAATGGCATTAGAGTATACGAATAATATATTTCCAGCCCTCTTTTTATGTTAATCTGCCTTTTCTCAACAACAACAACAACAACAACAACAACAACAACAACAACAACAACAACAACAACAATGGTAAAGCGAGTTACTTATTAAGATTTTTGTTCCCTTTCAATTATCTCAGGCTAATTTTTATTCAATTACATCTGGATCATATAATATATTGTACCACAAACTAATAAAATGTCTTAAAGTCATGTTTCCAGTATTGATTTGTTTTTACCACCTCTTCAAATGTTTTTGTTTCGAAAGATCTAGATATTTTTTCCCTCTTTTTCTTAATCACATAATGATACAGCGCAGGCACACAGGCACATTTGTAGTGCTCCGGATACAAATTCTCTGATACATTAA
Organism: Lepisosteus oculatus; assembly: GCF_040954835.1. Taxonomy (NCBI): domain Eukaryota; kingdom Metazoa; phylum Chordata; class Actinopteri; order Semionotiformes; family Lepisosteidae; genus Lepisosteus; species Lepisosteus oculatus. The sequence continues at coordinate 17,952,506 of NC_090712.1, forward strand.
TCAACATTAAAGTGCATTAGAATACATCAATGGGAATTTCAAGGCAATTTCAAAATACAGGGCAGGATAAACTGATCGGAAAACAAGTTATTTCAGTAATCGTTTTTGTCGTGGATGAAAAAACAACAGATTATCAGTAAAATCTGAGATTAGAGACACTTCATCTAGTGGCACTAATAACATTATTCAAAGTGAAGAATATTAAATCAAATTAAAATGCCAAATACTGAAACGCCCTACAAATCTACAAAGTATTAATGTACATTCCACAACCCCCAACCCAATAATAAAATTGTTCTTGACTGTGCAAAACCTGTGGTATAGAGTCTCTTTTTAAAATTAAATATGACACAGAGACAAAATTGTAAATACTTCACTCCCTCTAAACATATACTAAAAACGAACAAATCTTTTCCTTAATGAACACATCTTCCAAGGGATAAACTATGGGTATGGTTTTCCAGTGTGTACTAAACTAATTACAGCTTGGGAAGAAAACAGGCAATAAAATGTTGTCTGTCTTGAGCTCTGAACTGGCTGTCACTGACTCAACTGATCATGAGCAACTAACACCCTGCTGGTACTTTGGAAAGATTGCAAAAAAAATGGTTTTACTCTGTTCTGCATTTTCTGCTTTTCAACACACCTGTGCTCATTCTTTGGGTTTATTCCATCCCTGATCTCAATTACTCCCCATCTAACTTTCCAATCACTTCAACCCACTCAAGGTCACAGGGAAGTCAGCTCCCAGCAATCAATGGGAGCAAGGCTAGACACAGCCTGGACAGGACACCAGTCCATCACAACACACACTCACACTCACACCATGGCATGTTTTTAAAAGGAGACAGTTAACCTACCAGGAGGTGTTTGGACTGTGGAAGGAAACCCATGAAAGCAGAGGGAGAACATGCAAACTCCACACAGACAGCACCCCAGGTCTGGAAGTGAACCCAGAGCCCCAGCACTGCAAGGCAGCGCTGCACCACCACGCCATCCACGTTAGATCTGCTCACACTTATTGTGTTTAATGTCATTCATTTTATAAAGTCATACTGTATGATGCCGCTCAAAAAATGTTCAGTTCAAACAGCAGGCTGTTAATCTTCATTTTGTTTCTTTCGTAAAAATGAAAGAAGTCTGAGCCACCGTGCTGAAGTGGGTGAGTGTGCAGACAAGCCCACCTCCAGGAAACACCCCTTCTGTTATCAACACCCATCTCGTACGGAAGGTGAATCGCCCACAGTTCACGGCATTCATTTCACAGGGGGCTATACTATTTTCGTATAAATAAGACAGCAAACGTTAATTACAGCTTCCAAATACTTTGTGACTCTTTAATGTTTCAATGAGCGGATCGCCTGTCAAAAGCTCAGTCATTCCTGCTGCTCAACCTGCAGCGGGAAAAAAAAAATATAATGAACTCGGGATAATCTGCGAAACTGGCAGGATTTCAGACAATTAGTTCGTCAATATGCTATCAAACTATTCCAGATGCCCTCCAGCTGTCCAGTTGAACTGCTCAAAGATATTCTTTCCACACAGGTTAAAATGCTAGCCTGAGGTCAGAATACACCCCGTGTAAATGCGCTGTGGATTCTTGTGTCATTTTCCGCGTTGTTTGTTATTGTAGAAACTGTTCATGACAGCTAGGTGTCAGTGCTACACCTCACTGTGGCTTACTCTCAGTTGCAAAGCCTGGGAACAGTTTTAATCACAAAATACCGTGCACTGGAAAGGAGATACAAGATATTTACTCTAGTTTTTGCATATGAAGCCTTCATTATATTAATGTGTGCGAGCTTTGATTTTAAACGAATCTTTGTATCTGCTGCTCACCTTGTTGTAAAGATCACGATGGTGTTATCAACACTGCAGATGTGCTCTTCTGAACACTCAGCTAAAGCACTCATTAAATACAGCGGTTACAAAACAAAGACACAAAACTGCTGTTCTCATTAAAAACAGTGTCAGTGTCGGGATGAATTACAAACCTGCAACGCACGTAAGAAATACATTTAAACTACCGATGAGCTCTTCACAGGTGAATTAATGTGTTTAATTTAGGTACAGAGCTTCAACTGCTCTTCATATAATACATAGCAGCATATCAACAGAGACCCTGACCTATGTTCAGAGGTTGAAAAGTGTGAGCATAAATAATAAGTGAAAAGATGCTTCAGGTGTTATGCACTACAAGTGTACAGAATGAATGAGACCTATCGGCCAGATGTTAACTGATGTTATCCATGTGTGTACTGTATTACTGTGTTGAAACACTTTTTTTTTACTTAAGTAAAATAGTTAATATAAACATTCAGTTTAAAATCTGTGGTTCACAATAAATAAAAGACAGACGTTGTTCAGACTGAGGTTCATGTAAACCTGTCAGTGGTCAGTATGGAGCGGTACAATGTCAGTGGTTCAGAAACTGTATCGTGCGCAGTGCTGCGGTAGACCGACCCGCCACTAGAGGGAGCTATGTGGCCTCTCATGTTCGTATATGGGATAATTTGAGGAGAATTATTAGTTAATTGGTGAAGATTTAGGAATGCCACATTTTCACATAGTTTCTTCACAAATGCAAGCTGTTAACTGACGTTTGGGAGGGATAACAATGATTAGAAACAGCAATACCACAGCCGAGAGATTATCTTTGGGATTCATAAGGTGAAAGAGATGCACAGATCCAGGAAACTATTCCTGAAGAGTTAGACCTTTTGTAGCATGTAAATTTAAATTTGTTACATTATTTTTCTGTGATGAACAGTACTCTGGGTTGGGTTCAAATGTTGGTTAATCTGCAAAAGCAACCAGAAGACTAGTAGGTCTGCAGAGAGTCTGGCCAGTGAATGATTCCGTGTTAGTGCAGGATTCCTAAACAAACTGAAGTGGGTAAGAACACTCGGACACTATCCAGTCTTGCCAGTTTACTGGAATATCTACAGGATTGTAACGGGAGCCGGTCCTGACTCCCACATAGTGCGTAGTTTCGGACCCTGTGCAGACATTATAATCCAGAAGAGACTGGAGAAGGGCTACTGGGAAAACAGTTAGGAAAGGAAGGGATGGTGAACAGGGGCAGTGCCAACAGGGGTCAGGCGCAGGCGAACAAGTCCAGGGAAGTCCAATACAGGAAATCCGGGCACATCCCAAAATCCAATGCCGGGTGATCCATCCAAGACAAGACTGGGTGAAAATCCGGAGCGGGATACGGAACAGGAGGCTTTAAACAGAACGGCCAGGTCAGACACTCCAAGCCCCGGACTCAGCAGGTCTGGACGCCGATCGGAAGCCTAAGCCCTCAAGCCGCGGATGTAGTGCGACTTGGTGGTAGACGGGCCTCCGGGCGTCCGTCTTCCAATGCAGAGCCAGGAATAGCAGGAGCGCCGGGATTAAATAATGAACGACAAAACAGGGGCAGGTGCACGTCATAGAGTAAAATACGAAAGGGTCGGAGCGCCCTTAAGAGGAGGGATGACGATCGTGACAAGGATATCTCCAGATCCTAAAGTGACAATTCTAGGACTGTCACCCCTATTTTTAAATTAAACCTTTGACTTTAGAGAAAATACACACATACAAACTGGGTTCTTTTTACACTACAATATATGAAGCTCAGAATGAGATTTTGCAAATGATGTGAAACAAATTGTTTTTTTGAAATTACTGTTACGTTCACGAAAAAGTCACTGTAGCGCATTACTTTAGAGCAAGAATCCACACAACAGACACAGTTGTTCAATATTTTATTGTTATGGATTTGGAAGTTCTATAAATAAATAATGTTACTTTTTGCAAAATATACAATAGAATATAATAATAGAATAACTATTATAGAAGAACCTAGCGTATTCGACATGTTTATCATTGTAAAACTGTGAAGTTATCTTTCATCAATGAGACAGAAGTATAGGATAGACTTTATCTGTGATTTTTATAATTATGCTACATTCCCTTATTTTTCTGAGGCTTTTGTAGAAAAACAGATTCTTTTGCATTTGTCAAATTTACTTTCTGGTACAACACACAATGCAGTACTTGTTCAAAACCCATACATTGAATATAGCTAAATATAATCAATGTTTTGAAATCACAGAATAGGAGTAAACAGAACACACAATATTTGCACACAATATTAATTACAATTTACGTATGATTTAAACTTGAAATCCTTAAAATTCTACATACTTACAAAGTACTTGAAATATAATGCTAATATATTTTATATCCATTGTCAAGTACTTGTCATAGGAGGTATTTCCTTGAATAATCGAGCCCTTGGCTGATGTCTTTTAGCTCTGCTACGGTTCAACAGAAAGAGACTTTGTGAGGTGCCACTGGGAGATGAGATGTTAGTCCCAGCTGACGTCAACTGGATAGACTGAGCTGAGCTGTCAGAGTTGCTGTTCAGATTCTTTAACTCCAGTTAAAGACATGTTTGCTGGAGAAACATAAAGTTGACATTAATCTTTTATCTGAAAAGAATAATTTATGCAAGTGAAAATACAACGTGTTGCAATGATATATATTTTTTGCTGATAAATATTTTATTTTTAATACTTAAAATATACAGTAATAATATACAGTAACAGAATTCAATTACACAAAACAAAAATACACAACAATACACTCTGTACTCATGTGTAATAGGTATAATTATTTTAACAAATTGATTTACAATTTTCTATTTATAAAAGGGGCTATTCAGTCTTGATTTGCTCAGATTTAACAGCAGTATATTCTTTTCAGATTTATCGACATTACAGGACCTCTGATCTCATCATTTCTTCTTGGTTTGGTAGTTTATAAAACTGCAAACTGGATAGAACAATTCAGAAAATACATTACGTTTTCTATCAGCTTTGCATTTTTCAGGGTCTTCTGGGACTTCTGGGACTGTTTTCTTCCTGATGCCTTTGACTCTGTTCCTGTGTAGGCTATGAAGTGTATAAGTGTGTAGATTCTGAAGGAACCAGAAGATACGGACATGTGAAGTTAATAAAGATCTTAGAAGGCTGTTAAGAGTTCTTCACTCTGGATGGGGTGTAAAGGAGTTTAATGAATTGAATATACTTATTCGGCCAGACTGCAACTACTACAATTACAAAAATAAAACAACAAGGATCTGCATTAAGGACAAGAAGCTGCAACAAATTAAAGCAGTGCAAATCAAGGAAGAAACTGGGATTGGGATGGCTGTTCTATTAAATTGGAAGACCTACATTCAATGGTAAAGAGATTCTAGGATGGACAGTAATGAATGAGAGCAGAATGTGAAAAATAAAAAAATGCCTAAACCTTTGGAAAGTGGTAACAGACGTACCTGTGGTATCCCATAGCAATGAACTGAATGAGCAGCAGGCCAGCAAAGGACAACAGGAACATCAGCCCAATTGGATCTATAAAAATGTTCTGGTCTTTTGCTATTGATCCATTTGATAAAACCTTTGGAATCTTGATACTAACTGGAGAGCCAATAGCCTGGAGGAAGAATGTGGCCACCAGCCACAAACAATTCATGATGAAGAAAGTGAAAGTGACCTGTAAAGAAATAGAGAAGAAAAGACCCATAATTACTGTAAATGCAATAAATGTATTTCAGAGAAACTATGTTGTTTAAAGTGGTAAAAAAGTGATGTGTGGAACGGAACGGAAGTGCATGAGGAATTGTGATATGAGTGATCTGTAGGGAAAGATGGTGCTGTCCACTACGGATTGTCTCTGGAAGAACCACATGACAGGGAGTCACTGTGCTGTAGTCCTACTCTTTTCACTTTGCAAACTGTTCTTTGTACTTTTGTTTCTCTCCTGGTGCAAATGAAAAGACAAGTCTCCATCAGGTTGCACAGAGCTGTACCTTGTTTCTGAGGCTTTTGAGATCTTTTTTAATTTGGGCTTGCTTGGCTTTGTCTTCAGACAGTGGCTTTAGGTACTTCTCTATGAGATCCTCCCAGAAGAGCACTTCATCCTAGGGACAAACAGGGAAAGGGAAAGGTGGCAATAAATGCAAAACTGTAGAATCAACCAGTTTCTAAATCTGTCTGTTGTTGATGATTTTTTATGTGTCTTGAGATGACAAATCATGAAAGGAATTATTTAAAAATCTAGCTTATTATCATATAGATTTGAGGATCTAAAACTAATGAGAAATACACAAGAACCGTGAAAGCCAGATTAAAACTGAGGAGCTCACATCATCAAGAGTGTCTTCCTTCAGTTCAAGATCATCTGACTTCTCTTGCAGCTGTGTCATCCATACTGCAAAACAACACAGGAAGGTCGAAGAATTGCATTTTGATATAAAGAACTGCTGTGTGACAAGCTAAATAATCAAATCTGATATTTCTGTGGCTCAAAGAATAATGTTATCTGTCGACAGTAATTATTTATCTGTACATTAAAGAATAACATTGTAGGTGTTTTTCACACTTACTGTCTTCTGAGGTGGAATCTTCTTCACTAAAACAAAAAAATAGAACTTATTTGCATTAAATATAGACAGTAACAGTCTCAAAACTCTCATACTGCATCTCCTGTTATCCACAGGGTTCAAATAAAAATTAACGCAATACAAGTATGCAGTGCTTTTCTGTGAATTCTTCATCGGTTTGTAGAAACACAAGGGGGATTTTAATTATTTTATATAAGATTTTTGAGTTGTCTCAGTTATCCTTTATGTCTGATTTCTGAAACCAAATTAAAAAAAAATATTTTTCTTTTGCCAAAGTAGGTGGCATAGGATTTAGTCATTTTTAGAGAGTAAGTGAAGAAATATTCTGCTCCAAAACATACTGTCGATGCTCTAAAAGACCAGGTCTGACGCCCTGCACACCTGGGGTTGTGGAGCTCTGAAGGGCTGGTTCCACTTCCAGCTCTGTCCTCCTGGGCTTGTAGTTTGAGCTCTGGAGCTGCTGCTACTTTCTCATCTCTGTTCACTTGTATCTCGATGTTCCAGCAGAGGCATTTGCACGTTTTCTCAAAAGCCACATGTTTCTGAGGGCCTCTGCGGGGCCCTGCCTTGGCCTGGCTGCCAGTTTCCCGAGTTCCCCAGGATACATTGTCCATGTTCACTATGGAGTATATGGTCAGCAGCAGATATCCACTGGGGATGCTGATGAAGTAGAGCAGCCCGTGTATAAGCAAAGGGAACTCCTGTGGGTGAAGTGCTGCTGTTACTAGATTGAGAATGACTAAAGATATGAAGAACAGACCGCTGGGAGTCACAAAGGTTTGCTGCTTGACCATTTCCCCTAAAGAACAATAAGAAAAAGTTCTGATCACTGGATCTGCAATGCAGATTGTGAGAATATGAGGAGTCAGAATATTGTGATGAATCAACTATCTTGACAATTGATGACAGGATGGAAAAAAGCAGAATAATTCATAACAGATCGCAAGATAATGAAGAACAGCCATATCAGAAACATGCATCTTTAACCTTTGTGTGTGATTTATTTTGCTCTATTTCAAAATATGCACAACTTGTGCTGTTTTCTTAGTGTGTATGAATCTTTGGTGACAGCATTTTGAATAAAAAAATCAGATTGAAGCTCATTACACTGTTTTCCTGCCGGATCACTTACCTATAATCGAGAGGACGGTGGCTGTCATCAGGAACGCGTAGATAACGCTCAAGAAGGCAGCGATGGAGATCTGGGTGTCAGATTTTAGTCTGAAGCAGAGCAGCAGGTAGATGGCAGGGGGCACGATAGCCAAAGCAAGGGCCACATTAGGATTGATGTTGAAGACAAACGAGAAGCTGCCTGCAGGCAAGCAATCAAGCGAACAGAATTAAACCTTCTTCCTGTTAAGAACACCAGCAAATGCACACGTGTGCTGTAAAGCGCTCTTTACCTGCAATCATCAAACACACGGTGGCAGGCCCCAGGATGGTGGAGATCATGGTGAATACCTGGTAGACAATGTAAAGCCTGGAAATGGACTTGTTTTTCTGTGCCGTCAGTGAGCCCGAGCCCAGAAGGTCGATGGTGTTTGCCAGGGTGGAGGGCCCCCAGCGGCGCCTCTGGTTGTAGAACTCTTTGAACTCCTGGGGGGCGTTGGTGTAGGCATCTGAGGCAGCGTTGTACTCCACTCTCCAGCCCTGCTGCAGCAGCAGTGTGCACAGCCAGCGGTCCTCACCTGGTGAGCACGTTTGGGATGAGTTAGTGCTGGCCAGAATGAATGTCTGAGGTTGGATTGGTCATCTCCTGTTCCCTGAAATTCATTCATTAAAACTGATTGCTTGCTGTGCCACAGTGCTGCCCAACTTGGTTAATTTCTTTCTTTCTTTTAGAGTATCTGTACCTCAGGAACCTGCTGTGTAAAACTCTGGGAAATGTGAGATCCCCTCACGACCCCTGTGAGACACTCACCCTGGTCATACTGCACATATTGGCTTGCTTCTGTGGCCTTGGTGGTGTATCTCTTCATGACGTTGTCATCCATGAGGGCGGCTCCTCTGAACAAACTGAAGCAGCCGGGGCTGCAGAGCACGCTGCCAAACACATGCTCTGCTGTCTTCTGAAGCCAGTGGCCAACAGCGTATTCAAACTTCTGGTACCACACCATAGGGCCTAGAACAACAGCACCAGTTGCAGCTTCATCTCAGGAGGGATAAAACCCCTGCAGAGCCACTCTTATACCTGGAGCTTCAACAATTATAACTGACAGCATGAATGTGTATTAAATATGCTCTTACATGCAAATGAGGGGTTTCTTTATTCTGTTTATTCGTGAAAGTCTTTTAGTTCTTTAGTACTGACAAATCCTGTATTAAGAATTGTATTCGAGTGTCTTTGGAAGGGTTGAGACCTGGCCCTCAGGAAGCTGAACCAGGGGGCTGTGGGTGATCAATAAGGGGGTGGTGGAGGGTGGCTCAGTTGAGATCACAGGGCAGGAAAGCCTGTCTGTATTAATGACGGTGATGTGAAAATGCCTGTTCAGATGATAAAGGGTACAAGCCTTCCTCCAGAACCTTTATTATTAACTCAATGTGTTTCAAAATGCATGATAATGAAAAACAACAACATGAAAGTGCATGTGTGAAGTTTGTTCCTAAAGAAATATTTATATTGTCTGAAATAAAAATAAATAAAAGGAACATTAAAATTGCTACAATGTCTTTAAGACCTGCTCATATGCATTGCCAAACCTTTTAAAAATGTAATTTTAAGCACCATAAAGGCAGAATGAAAACACAGGGAACACCTCGCTCTGAGCTCAGGACATTGTCCCTGCAGTCAGAGAAGCTGTCTGATCCTCGAGAGAGGCAGCCCTTCATATGTACCTGTGCCAGTCGGGTGAATCCTGCCACAGGCTGCTCCCACATCAGCATACAGCCTGAGACGATCCACCAACAGCATGACTGCCGCAGGCTGGAAGTCAGTGTCTCCATCCAGGGCTAGAATGTATGTGTTGTGTCTTTCTTTCTGTGGGCCAGAAGATGCAGTGATTTAGGAAACACAGGACTACAACTACTGAGAAATCCAGAAATCCATGGTTCTGCTGTGTTTTCAAGTCATTCGTACTGTAACGCAACGGGGTTCAGGCGGGCGCCCTTGCGGCATCAGGTCGGCCCCGCACCGTCGGGGGGTCGAACCCGGGACTCCCGCGTCACTCAACAGGGACCCAGCCCGGTGAGCTAAAGAGAGATCTCTCCTCACCCTAGCAGCTGTGGTCCTGCTATCACAGAGAAGGGAGGCGACGTCACTGCTCTGATAAGCCGGCTCTTACACAGTGCCTGTCGGCCGTATGGATTACAGTACCTTCAGCTGCTCCTGCAAAGTTTTCATATTTTCGCCGTCCTCCAGCTTCTCAAAGTACTTCCTGTCAAGCTTCCAGCCCAGCAGATAGTACAGGTACATGATCTGAAATAAATACACACCAGTTTGGTTTTCACTGTCATGCTGTTTATATAAAGAGAGATAATATACTGTACATACAGTATGACACAACACCAAGCACAGGCTGGGGCAGACAAAGACACACCAGAATCTAGTGGCTTGTATGTGTGCAAAATACAGAGCCTGATGTAGATGAGTAAGACAAAGGCTGCTATCTTGGAGGTGTAGTACAAAAACTGTATCATCCCACTTTGTTTCACTGGACCTGATTTTAATATACTGTAGCACATTCTGTATGTCTACATAATTTGAGAATACCTAAAGATGATTATTAAACCTGGATTAACATTTCCTCTAGCTCTGGTATAAATCTATTCTCACAGCACCATCTTGTTCATTATCACCAGTCCTTACAGTTAAACAGGAAGGGTCACATGTGGACGACGTACTGTACCTGAGACCAGCGCTTCTTGTGCCGAATCAGTTGTTTATCTTTGAAGTGGACGACCAGCAGGTTTCCGCGTGGAAGTTTGTAACAAAGACGGCCACCATAGGGAGTTTGTATGATTTTCTGTTCTCCAGCGTCAGAGAGCGGTTTGGCTCCATTAAATATGTTGTGTGTTTCATCACTGAACACCCTGTAAGAACAAGAGGCATATTAGTAGAGTTTTACCAATTTTCTGTCAATAAGAGCATTGAGGGGAGTCAGTGCTCCCCTTTACTAATTAAGGTGGCACTTTACTAATTGAGTAGACCCAGTGGAGCTTTAATCTTTGACAAAGAGGGCAGAAATACAGTTCAGTGACAAACACTAGGAGGTTGGTGCTCACAAGTAGACTTCTTTGATAACTTCCACCAAGGTCTCGGCGTATTCATTCACACAGTGCTTCTTGACACCCTGTGCATCTTCGATCTCCTCAAAGGCATCATCAAAGAAAATGTGGGCTTCAAAGATCATGTCTGTCCTCCTATGTTTCTTCGGCCTGTGTCTGTCCAGCCTTGTAACAAAGAACAGAAGACTATTGTTAATGTGTGGATGTGCACTCCACAATCCAAACAGCACAATGTTCTCCAGCACACCCACGCCACTCAGTATCAGTGTCTGCACCTGGCTGCCCTCAGATATCAGGAGATGATCAAAGAATGACGCTGCCTTCTGTGGGTTTTGAACATCACTTTATACAGTACATTGCAGGCTGTCTAATGTGAAACTCCAAAGATAGTATTGAGCATAATACTTTAGAACTAGTTCTAAAGTATACTATTACCATTATTTTCAAAATTTGAAATTTGAGTTTTCCACTTTCCAATATATGAGTAAATGGCAAATCTTTTAAAACAAGCGGTTTTCTTCTGTGCTTCTATATTCTTTTGTTTTAATTTGCTTTCCACTGTTTTACCTGAACATTGAGATGAGAATTTTCATCATTTCATCATACGTCTCGTGCCACATTGTAGCACACAGGTAAACTTTCACTGGGTCTTTGTTATCCCTGGTGAAACAAAGAAATACAGTCATGATAGCTAGATGGCACCTGTGGGTGTCTGAGTCCATGTGGGGATGCAGCTGGTTGGGTTAGGGTTAGGGTAATCAGGGATGTGAGCTTTTGCACAGGTGTTAGAGTTGCTTGATAAAGTGCATGAAGGTTAATTGGGTCTTTTGCATCTCTTCTAAGCCAATTAACTTAAGTTAGTCTCTCTGTCTGATCCTCACTAGGGGTTTGACTCCCATCTACCTGGATATTTCAGTTAATATTTCAGATATATCCAGACATATAATGGATTATTAGGCATAGCCTGTCACTGTCACGATTGCTACCTCTCCTCTTAAGGACGCTCCAGCTCTTCCTCGTTCTGCCTCATTCCCTGCCCCTGTTCCTTATTCCAGCCCCGTTTCAGTTCCCCCTTAAAAGCCAGACGCAGACGATAATCGGGGCTCTACATTGACTCCCGGTTCATGCGAGCCCGGGTCCTGATACGTCTGGCTCCATTATGTTTTTCTTTCTGTTCCTGTTCGACCCTGCCGGTCCCGACCCGGTTCCCGTTTTTAATCTCCTGGATGGATTGCCTGGCCACGGACTTATGTTTGTGTTTGGATTCCCCGTTTGGACTTCTTCCTGGATTGTTCGCCCCGGACTCGCTCCCCCTGGACACCAGCGCACCAAGGACACGCCCCCTGTCTCCATTCCCGTCTCCTGCATGACTTTCCCCCCAGTGTTTCCTCACTTCTCCGGATTGTGTCGTCTTCACAGGGCCCATAAAGAACTGTTCCGTGACAGTCACATAGCTATTCAGATGTTTTCAGTGCACGAGTGCAAAAAAGGGTACTTTTTTGAGAGTAGTTAAAATAGTTTTAGAATATCATAATCCTTTCATTTTCCAGTGTAACTTCCATGCTTGGACTCTTCACATCTGTTTCTCATGATAATAATATCAAACCCCAGTAAAACTAGGTGGACTGGAGTAAGATTCCTTGCTCAAGTGTACAATGACAGATCCTCACAACCTGTCAGTGGCATACTGCCCACACTACATTGCACCCAGTCTACATAAAAGTAAAATAAAATCTTATTAGTGGCAAACTTAGTACCCAGCGCATGGAAACAGTACAATCTAAGCTCAAGAGTGTTGTGCTGTCTTGACTGCTCTACCCATTATATTGGAGTGAAGAGACGTGTCTTACCCGTGACTTGAATCTTTCTTCAGAATCTCAAAGCGCATGTTGAGCAGCAGGGACTGGTCTATGAAGGCAGCTTCATACAGGCGCCTCACAAAGAGCTCTGAGGTCCTCTCGATGCGCTGAATTGGGGTGATCCAGACGTAGACTGTGGACAGCAGCAGTCCGACAAACCAGCTGAATTCTGAAGCTGCCAGCAGTGACAAGCCCACTTTATCCACCTGAACTATCGCATTCCTGCTACACATACTCTGGGTAACGTCCTTGGTCAGAGTTTCTACTGCCACAATCCCCTTGTTTGTGAAGTTGCGAAAAGTCTGACAGAACAAACTCAGAGAAAAATTGCCTGCACCGGAGTCGCTCAGAGCTGTCTCATAACGTGTCACAAACACCAACACGAAAGCCAGTAACACAGCCGGGGACGTGAGAATCGTGGGCACGATGAACCCACGCCGGAGAGCGTGAAGTTTACAGGCCACCACCACAAACCAGTGGCAGAGGGCTGAGGAAATGGCCTGGATGCCAAACAGGCTCAGAGTGACTATGACTGTGTTTCTTGACACTTTTTTGACAGAAGCCCAGTCTTGTCCTGACAGGGGGACATAGATCCCTACAACAGCCACAGTGACCAGGATTCTGACAGTGCTGGAGATGACATAGCAGAAGTTTTTGGAGCGGTGGATGTCCTTAATGACTTCCTGAAGGAATCTGATGTTAAACCTGGTTGAAAAATTCTCCCACCAGTTAAGGGAAACGATCAATGTCCCTCCTATAGCAAGGCCAGCATACATGTACATATCTCTGCTGGCCTTTTGCCCACTGATCTCAGTTTGGTAACCAACAAGTAGAAACACAAAACCAGCTACCAGCAGGACAACAGCTAACAGAGGAGGTGCTATGAACCGTCTGTAGCTATCTTTTGTTACAGCCCGACTGGCCACTTGCAGGACTGCAGGCAATGCACAAACACCGTTCAGTATCATCACATTCGTTAGGATGTCTAAATGAGGCATAGCAACGACGATGAGAATCGCTGCACCAGCAGCCACCAGAAGTTCACTTGCCAGCACCTAGGAGACATAACCAAGGAGTAGCAATAAACACTGTGACAGTAGACCATATGGAAAAATTGGTTTTATGTTTGCTAGAAAACTGGAAAACTGGAGAGAGACAAACACACATCACTACAAACACTTTTCACCACTCTTACTTTATATACAGCATGTTTCTCTACTCTGAATGATTCTTAAAAGTGCTCATGTATTGTATGGTAAAATGGAAATACAAATTACATGTACTCAGAAGCTGGATCAATAACCTGCTCTATTGCATGCTTTACAGTTTCCCAATTCATGCAGTATAAGAATAATCCAGATATACAATTAGTAGAACAGACAGTAGCATTTGTTGTGGTGATTATTGTCTTACCCAGAAGATGGTCTTTGCTGAGGGTGTCTTTGAGTCTTTAAAGGCAATTTTCCAAAGGCTCTTGGCCAACGTGAGGATGCTGGGAACAATCAGAGTGCAGCCTAAGAGCAGGAGTCCGAAGGCTCTTGTTGAGATGGTGGTAGAAGAACTGCTGGACACTGTTATTAGGAGGAGCAGGGAGGACTGTAATAAAAAGAGCACAGTAGTTGCGTCTCGTTTAAAGTCAAGGATGGCAAATAGTAGCAAAACTGAAATTCTGTCAAAAGAGCTAAGAATTTGTTTTTTTAGTTCATTGGTAAATATTTTTGCTAATACACATTTAGCACTCAATTTATTTTTTTTTAATTAGCTTTGTGTTACACCAAAATTTCAAGCAACACAACAAAGTGTATACAACACTATCTGTTACCAAAGAATATGAATAGGTTTGATTTCGCATTTTTTTCGGAGCACATTTTTTGTAACTTCTTTCCTCTTTCACAAAGAAACTTCTAAAGATTTTAAAGTTCCCCTGTGCCTGTGAAAATTTAATAACACTGGCATATTAATCTGCTTTTTTGTGAGTCTTTGTTTTATTAAAAAAACAGGCACTTTTTCCACCCTAAAGATACAGAAGCAGTTAATGAGAATCAGGTTTGATATCATGTGGATTGAGGGGTATCGACAGTAACTGCCTTACCTTGCTGAAAAAGCCAAGAGCAAAGACTGTCAGTCCAATTAGAGTGCAGATAACATAGTGGATGAACCTGAACAGCTTCCTGGGTTTCTGTTCATCCTGAATGTCCGGCACCTCTCTGAAGTGATCCCAGGATTGCCTGATTGATGAAGAGAGACTCATGTTAAAACAGATCATGGTATTGAGGCAACAAAATAATTATGGATAATTAGTTATATTGTTGATAGTGGTATTGACTAAATAACATTTGTGTTGTTCAATAATTGAGGAGTAAATAAATTCTCCTTTTCTCATATTTAAAAAATCAGTCATGCCTGTCCTTATTCACTTTAAGGTACTTTAATGCATACTCTCATTGGAAAATATTAAAGATGTTTGTTTTTTCTGTATGTTTATTTAGTTCATGTCTATGCTTTTTTGATTCTGTGATATATATTTCAATTGTGATTTGGTCATTTATGACTGTTGAGCAAGGACACTGTAATATTGTAATGATGGTTACTAATACCAACAATAATATTTATAACATCATATTAAATACTATTAACAAATGAGTAATTGCAGAAACAGCAGAATAATCTAATTGATCTATGTTTATGACAAAATAAAATTACCTGAATTCTTCTTTGAATGTCTTATCATCATTCATGGTTGCTTGTCTTGAGCACCAGAAGTTTGCTCTATAGGTGATCAGTGGCGCTCCTCTGGTAAGACCTGATTGAAATGATTGCTTATATTGCAAAGGGGTGTACACGCTCATCTTAATTTAAATAATCCCTGCCCTCGCCATACCCTTACATTCCCGTGGCTACACAGTTATTATGAAATCTATTTGCATCTAATGCATTTGTTATTCCCTTCTGTGCAGTTTTACAGTCTGGGGCTGTGCTGAACTTTGTTTTAAACTTTTTTTTCAGAGAAAAATAAAGAATTCTGCAATGAAATTATAAATACAATTCAGCTTTATAACAAACCTTTCGTGCCCATATTTTACCCCACATCCCTTGCTTTGTATCTACAAAGCCTGTTATTTTTATTGTCTTATAAATATCATTCTGTTTGCCTTAAAACAAGATCAACAAAATCATTCCTTTCTAAAACCATGAATACATGGAAAACAGGTTTGAGGCTATGCCTATTCTGAAGAAATGTCATGAAATGTCCTGTCTAAGAAAGCCTGCTTAGAAAGTCATGTCCTCCTGTTCATAAATAGACAGAGCTGGCATAATGAACTGGTGAAGGTTTAATTCCATGATGAAAGGAAAAGAAAAGAAACACAATGTTTCGGCTGTGGATCCTTCTTCAGCTGTCTGAAACGACTGAAACGTTGTGTTTCCTTTCCTTTCAGGATGGAATAAGCCTTTACATGTTCCTGACTACCTCCTCAAGCTGGCATAAAGGAAAACTAATATTTATCAAATTGTGTGGTTACTTTTGAAAAGGGAAAATCCAGCCTGTCATTGATTTATAATTCTAAGATTACAGATTAAACTTTTTCATGGGCTCTATAATAATACATACAGGAAGCTACATTCGGGAGAAATACGTCAGGACATAACATAAACTAGAACAAAAGTAATTCTCATTGCTTTGCCAAGTCTTGTCAAGAAAAAAAGATCATATCTTTGACTTCCCAGTGTGAGTCAACAGAGAAATATGATTTTTATTAACATTAAAGTGGCACTTAATCAGTGATTTACTTTTAGAGGAAACAAAGTGCTACCAGTAAACATGTTTATTCATATCCAGAAATACATCCTTCATCCTTACAGATTTAGAATTTTTCAAATTATGGAATTTATTGACTAGAATATTAGCATTGTAAACAGTAATGATAATACTGCTATGAATCATTATTTCATTTTTAGTTCGTTTTTAGTTTTTTTTCCAAGTGAAATATCATAAAGTATGTCACAAAAGAGAAAAAAATAAAGAGCAAATTAAAAAGAATGACAATAAGATGATCTGAGTGCATGGAGCTAACACAGGAATAATGTGCTTAGGAGTTTGAGTTATAGTTGTAATTTGGGCTGTACTTTATCCAGCTTGTTGAGAATAGATTTAGAAGAACACACCCAGCCTAACATTACAGTAGCCTGTGGCAGAAAACATTAAAACACATACAAGCTTTTCTGCACTGTCATGGGTGAGACAAGCGAGTGGAGACAGGGCGTCAGTGTGAGAAGAAAGAACAGCATACTGTATCTGCTGCTCACCTTGTAAACTTCATGATTGTGTTATCTGCAGATGTGCTCTTCTGAACACTCAGCTAAAGCACTGACATTCACTCATTAAATACAGCAGTTACAAAACTAAGGTACAGAACAGCTGTTCTCACGCAAACCAGTTTCATTGTGTGACTAAAGTACAGACCTGTAGCTCATGTATTAAACATTGTGATTGCACCAACTAAGCCACAGATGTGCTCTTCACAGGTGAATTAGTGCAAGTATGCATATTATACAGCAGTGCACCCACAGAAGGAATCAGAAACCCTGATTTATGGTCAGAAGTTGAACAGTGAGAGTAAAAAAAAAGAGTTAAACAAGTACGTTTCAGATATTAAGCATAGAATTCTACAGACCTACTGGCCACATGTTATCCTCTGTGTTTGCACATACATTGTTACAGAACAAGAAGTGCTGTTTACACATGGGGTTTAAAAACTACTGCAGGGCGATGCGGCGCCGAGCTGCTAGTTTGTAGTGGGTCGGAGGGGCAGTAGAGACTGCACCAGGGGTTGTCTGCAGGCTCGTGGCTGACGGGTGGCACTGAAGTGGCCATGGCAGGCTGTGAAAATAAAGATACCGCAGTAGACTGGTGAAGGCAGGCCACAGCAGGCTGGGTCAGGGACTGGCTGCCGGGGTGAGACGGACTGAAGAAACTGTGGCAGTCGCAGCCCGAGCAGACTGTGGACTGGGGGCAGTGGCCACTGCAGTCGCAGCAGGGATCTGCTATCGACAGAAGTTGCAGCAGAGGTTGGCTGCCAACTGGGCCATCATAACATTCTTTTCTCAGCAGATGTACCTCTAAGGTGAAGAACCGTGCCTGAAGTCGCTGGAGGCATAGCAAAACCCAAGGAAGGGAGAATGAAAAAGCCGCCATTAGGCTTAGCAGTCCCTGACTCAGAAGTGCACTGCTCATAATCGTCAGGGAGCTGCACAATCTCGGTGTGGAAGCACTGTCTGTCAATGATCCCATCAACAGCGTGGTATCTGGATGCAGGCCTAGAAACACCTCCCCATGCATCTCTTGGTTGATGCAAGCGTCATATGGGAGTGAATAAAATCCTTTTTTAAAAATGTAAACGTGAGTCCAAAACTGACTGAGTGAATAACGTGTATTGTGTATATGTAAATGTAAAATTGTTGTATCTGTGGTTTCTGCTGTGATGGTCTTTCTTACATTTTCATATTTTCATTTAGATCGAGAAAAGCAAGCGCGGACAAAGATGTGCCACTAGACTCCACAAAGCAGTGCCCAGTCATTAGGAATTTGACTTTTAATAAACAGTAAGCATGATCCTTACAGCTGTGTGAAAACTGAAAAAAGACCATTTTGGGTAGTAAACAATTTGTTTATCTTAAAAACAAAGATGAAAAGAACAGATGTTTGCCTAGCTGTAGGTCAGCCAAGAGACAGAGGGTCAGGAAGAATGCTCTGTTTAAGTACTCTGGATAATCATTGTAAAGAATAAAAATTTAAGATGGAAGAACATTTTAGTCAGGTTAGAGGAACCTAAAGATCAGATTACAGCTCAGTAATTTGAGCCTTGTAAAGAGAGTTTGCCGCCCTGTTATTTGAAGAGATTATAATTTCCTTTGTTGTGGAATCCTCGGGCTTAATTCTCTATTCTCCCCTTGTATGCCAGTGCACTTTTAGAATAAGAAGATAGGTATCGATTCACTTTTGGGCATCAAGCCTATTTTGTGAAAGTTTTTTTTAAATGGAAATATAAAAACCTTGCCAGTAGGGATTACTCCAGGACAGAAAGATCTGAGTATCTTTATGGAGATTTGTAGCTTCCAAGACCTAGCAATTAAAATAAAATAAATTGTAAAAGCTCGTCTTGCAGGTAGGGCAGTGAAAATGTCTCGTCTTGTCTCAGACAACATCAGCTTCGCTGACATTCCTCAAGCTGTGGACTTGTTGGTGCCACCCTAAACTCCACTGAGAGCTGAAACTACATGTTGACAGAAATCAGCTGGCACTGGTTCAGCCTATGTTACTCCTGGTAAAACCTGGCGAGAAAACCAGGCTTGTTCACAAGCAGGAATGACCAAATCTGTGGCACGTGGGGTGAACTAGTCTTTCTTGAGTGTGCTCCAAGTGGTGCCTGACTGAAAATGAACTACAACCAACCAACCTGATACTCCAGGAAAAGAAGCTGGATTGACATATGGATTCTAACTCATGTGATGCTGGTAACAGCATGTGTCCACATCTGGTCCTTTTTATGTTTAAACAGTTATTTTCATATGTGATTTGACCTCATATTCATTTTTGCTGGTTGCGTGCTGCACTACAGTTTTTGAGTTTTGCTTCACACCTGGGTTAGAAACTAATTCAGCGGTTGAGTTATTATTATGCAAGAGATGTTCTGTAATTTCTATGGAAGTTTATCACTGGCACCCATCCATTCACAAACAATAGTGGTTTATGTTTAACATTTGAATTTCATCTCAGGTATGTGAATGCACAGCTATGACTTTCAAGTCCATTGGCGTGGTAAACCAAGCCCAGCTTCTGCTGGCTCAAGGCAAGATCTTGGATGGGGCCCCATTACATTTATTTGCCCACCCAAATTTATTTAACTATTTAGAATGATTATATAAATGAATGATATAACTATAATTTTTTAATTAACCAGCTTTGAAGAGCAGAAAAATAACTTACAAACAAGAACAAGAAGCGCACATTTCACAATGAAATATTTTTAAATATTTTTAAAAGATGAAATATTTTTAACATTGAAAAGTAATAACGGGAAGTATGAATCTGTTAACCTCTAATAAATCAACTCAAGCAGTCTACAAGTCTAGCTAGAAAATATGGCTTGTCTACCGTTTTCTAGTAAATGGATCTGAAAGACTCAAAACTGAATGGTACGCGTTACACTGATCTGATCTGAACTGTGTTTTGAGATCGCTGTTCTTTTCTCCGAGCATGATGTGCGTTTAGCACTTGTAACTATATGATTTTAATTTTAAACCATTACCACGTAGTTTGCAACACAAGAAAAAGGTCGCTTGTAACGTTTCATTACATGTTAGATGTAATCAAAGACTAATACGCTTGATCATCACAACATTTACTACTTTTTTAAAGTAAACAAACAGCATTTAATGTAGCCGGAGCTTAAACCCCAATTATATTGTCATCTTACTGCGAAGATGAGTCTTTTACTACTTCGACAGTGAAGTAATCTTCAATTACATTAACAACTCATAATATTACAATTACAGTAATTAAACAATTAAAAACCTCCAATATTTTAAGTAGGAATTATACAAAAGCAAAAATTGGTTATACAGTATTTACTATAGTCAGAATAAAATCTATATGGAAAAGACAAGAGACAGTTTATAACAGCAACATAAAAGCGAAGCCGCCAACAAGACGAAACCAGATTACAGCAACGGTAACACCACCGGTGTCGAATTAACAGAAGATTAAATAGACAAAGCAGAACTCTGTTTTAAACGAAATGAGATTATTATAATTGTCTATTGGAATGTAAGAAAAATCTAAAGTCTGTTTCTATGTTTTCATAGTACAGGAGAACGAATCAGAGAGTGGTGTAATAAAATACAAGATACAGAAACTTCTTCTGAGGAGAACTCAATTCAGTTGAACTGGACTACAAGCAGTGCGGGAACTATTTTAAGTCAAAACCTGTACTGTAGAACGACCCAATTTATTTTAGTTTGGTACCATAACAGACGTTTGCAAAATCAAGATTAGAGTTATGTAAAAAATAATGTAAATGCTGTTTATACGTAACGTATCGTAACGAAAACGCCCTGCTCATAACAGGGATGTTGGTCGCCCGGGTTGAGGCAGGTCTTCTTTAGCTCAGTCGGCAATACCCCTGTTGAGCGACGCCGGAGACCCGCGTTCGAAGCCATGAGGTAGACGAGTTAGTGGCGAGGGCACAAGCCCCAGAACTCGAGTTCTCTATGGTATTAAAGAGATACTAACTCACCAATGCGAAAAGCTTCTAAGGGAGAATTACCATGTAAAAACTAAATTAGACGCACTAAATCCGTAAAGCTGCAATAAGGTTGCAACTAGTAACAGAGCCAAGCCAATGTACTGTAACTAATCGTGCCCTTCTTATCCAGAAAAACGAACATGTTTCTTTTTTACTCATAAGCGTGAGATATCTACATTATTGACAAAATAAGCGTTAAAAAAGATTTAAAAGTTAATTAAAAAAAGAGATGTCACTCCATAATTCACAGCGCACAAGAAATTATTCATCGTATAAGCATCAAGTCAAAACGAGAATTTGGATCGGTGCAACCATAAGGACTGTCATCGAGACTCACCAAACGTCATGGAAAAGAAGGAACTTAACACCTTCACAGCAATGTAGCTGTGCTTAATTATTGCAAACCGGGCGCAAGTGGACAGTGTCGATTTTAAGGACGGTATTGTTTCTGTTTTTTTAAATGTTTTTTTTTCAGTATGTAAAACAATGTGAACATGTCTAAAGTATTGTAAACGTATGTTTAACAAATGTTATTTTATAATATTACAGTGGTACAAATTGCGCATACAAATCCAATACTTTGCGATGACTGCAATATAATTTTTATATACTGTACATTGACAGTGAATGACATCTGACAAGTGCTGAGGTAAAACATAGTGTTTGAAAAATATTTGAATTCTCTTTTTGAAGGTATTAATTTGTCCCTAAAACACAAACAAATAAAAATACTGGTACAATTAAATATGCGGACTGCAATTATCATGTGAGTGTAAAGAAACTGTGTCACAAAATAAATGAGGTTGTTGCGAAAATCGCTCATATTGTACTTCTAGTTTAAAAAAAGGAAAAATGTAAAACTGTAAAAAATTAACGTTTGAAATGACAAAACTACTTTTAATGTATTCCTGAGAACGTAGAAATATATATGAAAGGTTAATAAGGTTTGACAGTTCCAAACAAAGATAGAGTGATGTGCCACAGTCAACACAAAAAGTGTGAATTTGTAGACGACACTAAATTATTAAAACTCATTGTGGTTTGTGTAGTTGCAGCAAGATATTGGTAAATGATGTTGCTTTTAGTGGACCTCCCAAACAATGCAAATTGTCAGCCACATTGGAATCTCGTGTGAAACAGGGATACTCAAGTATACGTGGGGATTGGTTACTGTATAATCAGCAGCCCCAGACCGTCTGTGTCCAGGGAAGAGCACAAGGAAAGCATCCCGGGACAAAGAAGGAACTCCCCTCACTCCCAGGATGGGACAATGATTGTGAGACAGACAGCACTGCGGCTGCCAGAGTGAAGGAGGCCGTGAACAAAGCAACACGTCTGTACTCACACAGTGCCTGAGAAGACAGAGGCGGAGGAGGTGTAAAAAAGAGGCTGGTGGTTGAGCTCATCCACAAAGAAGCAGGGATTTTGAAGGCCTTTCATGGTGGTGAGGGCTCTAGACGTTTGTTCCAGGACACAGTGCAACTGATGTCCGCAATAGCATCAGTTGTGTATCTAAGAGCTTGTTGACAATCTATTTGTGATGGAAATGTCAGAATCACTGTCTATCAAAATCAAGATAATAACTACACCCATAACTCTTCCACACAAATTATTTATTTGTTTCATTTGTACAACTGTAAAAAAATGTTCAAAGAAACAAGAGGGGGTAGAAATCTCACTAATAAGTTCATCTCAGACATTCACTGAACTGGTCTGTGACTCCTTGCATCCCTACAAGAGGAAGCTACTGTACATACAATACAGGTATTAGTCACCATGCACAACTATCAAAGCTATTTTGGCAATCATCTCTGCCAAATCACTTATCTGCAAAGGTCTAATAACACCTTACTATCGGTAGAAGAAGAGATAAGTCATATAGTAGACTGGTGAGTGAGTAATCAGAATGACATTTTGTTTTTAATTGAGGTGACAACAAACCTGATTTACGTTTAGGAGAATTGAAGTGATTCCAGTCAGGAGCTTAATTATGGATGTACGTGAATGCATTCTTTGGATCTGTGAAATTTTTGCGATGACTGACGGGAACTATAGCCTAATATACCAAAATTTATGACGATATCAATCATCAGTTTTATAAGAGCAAATTAAAAGAATGGCAGTAAAGGTGTATCTAAAAACCAGTGTACACAAGCTAAGGCTGGAGTAATGTGACCAGAGGCAGAAAACAAAGACACAGAAGAAGAGAAGATGATACACCCTGGGTTATGTCTGGGCGAGGCAGGGCTCACAGTCTCCAAGGCAACCTGCCATACTCGCACACCTCCTGGTATAGTGCGAATGTGACTGGGGAGGCTGTCCATACCACCTGCTGCCCTTAATGGGTCATTTCCTCTGGTTACATAAGCCCTGCCATGTCCACAGTCAGACACTCTGTCATTGAGCTTCCTACCAGTATATGGTAGGAACCAGCCTGCCAGTTATGCTTTTAGTACTCCACCTCAATCAGACTCCTTGATCCAGATTCTGAGACAGAACCGGACAGCCAGCCAGATCCCAGTTTGCCTCCTTGTTGCTACAGTGTGTGTTCACGGGTGGCATCCTTAGCAACTAACCTGACCTGCTAGGCTGAGCAGTGTCCCTGTTGTGATCTACCCAGCTGCACCGAGCTTTCCCTGGTCTGTCTGCACTCAGTCCGCCTGCCCAGCTCATCCCCTGCCCTGTTAGTCACCCCAGCGCATTCCCAGCTCTGGTGTGTCAGCTTGCCTAACGAGTGGGTTCCCCAGCCCGTCATACAGACGGGCATTTTCCACATCATAACACCCCATACAATGGATTACAATAGTATGTGTGAAAAAAATGAATAAAGTGTAAACAAGGCCTTCAATGGCATGTTTCCTGGACCGTGGGGAGAATTTCCATTAACAAGCATGACGAGAGTGTCCATGTAGACCAACAGAACATCTCCCACAACTTCAAGAGCCTTCCTTCTTTTCTGAGGCTCCCTCTTCGGATCCATTTCCTACCACTTCTCCAGCCGGACCTTGGGAAACTGGGACCTAGTTGAGCTTTTTGATCTGGAATCAGCAGTAGGAGCCTTCCCTTTGCCACACCTGAGTCCAAGTGGTTGAACTAAATGTTGTTCCTGTGGAAGGCCAGACAAAGACGGCCGCTTCATTCATGACAAAAAATGGTCTCCAATATAGAGTAAATGGAAAGGAAGGAGATTCATTGCTTATTCCTCAAAAACACTGAAATTGGTTAATGAAGTATGCGTATAGATAACTATTTGGAGGGCGTTGAGGAAGAGATAAATGTAGGATAAGGTGTTGTGGTGGTATGTGCAAGTGAAACAGTGCTGTCTAATTTGCCAGCTAATTAGCCCTAAGTCCTGACTGAGAACTCCACTCTACCCTCTTCCCCTTCATGGTAGAGCTATTTGGACAGATCACCATGGACCTCATAGGACCTTTTCCATAGGGTCTGCTGTAGAGCCATGGGTGCATGCTGATAATCTCAAGGTGTGCCATTAAATCTGTGCACTGTCACCCATTGGAGAGAGAATTCCTTACCGCTCCCTCACCATACCCACCCACATGAGGTGGATAAACAAATGTAGAGCAAAGATGAAAATGCTGGTTTCTCATGTTACACGGAGCACAGAAAAGGTGTCTCTTGTGGGAATGCTAATGCCCTGTCTTACTTAACATGCTGGTTACTCCTGCCCTCTCCTCCCTGGGACTGTAACATCAGCCCAGAGAAAGAAAAACAGGGTAGTAGCAGGGAAACAAGTATAGAGTCTCCTGCTTGAAGATCAGAAAAATGAGAATTAGATCCAAACAAGAAAAGAATAGTTAGTACCCTAAAGACTGTAAGAGAGGATTCTTACAGCCCAATCTGGCTCAAAGAAGTAAAGAAGTTAAAGAAGATCCATGCAGACTCAGAACAGCCCTGCTGTGATCCGACTGAGAAAGTGTCATCTCAACAAGGACACAGAGGTGATTCAGTATGACCCCAGAGACCAAGAGTACAAAAACGTAAATTGGTTGGTGAAGAACATTTCCAAATTTTTGCAAACTGCTCCCTTTGAGTTTAAAACAATTTAAACTGACAACACAGAACTTGTAACACCTACAGCAGCACAGTGAAATGATCAATTGGATCAAAAACAGCACTTCTCTCGTCTCTAGTGAGACGAGTATGGAAAAATAACTGTGGCAAAACACGGGGGTCATGTTCAGTGTGGAGGCGGAGCCCTGGGTTAAGGGAGACGCGTTTCCTTAGGAACCACAGCTGTCCACAGCTGTCCCGGCTGATGAGAGACGAGCCGCGGCTGTGGGGCCCTTTAAGACACACTGAGCCCCTACCGGAGTGACGAGCGGACCCCCGGAGGGGATTGTGACGAGAGTGCTAAGGACGTATTTTTCCTTAATATTATTTTCTCTTCCTTTTCTCCTGTCCCGCTGTTTGTCTCCCACCAAGACAATCTGAGTTCTTTTTTTTTCTTTCCTTTTAAGTCGGCTCTCGCTGGCCTCACACCGGTGCCTTCACCCTCTCAGACTGGGTGTCGACTCTGACCGATGCTCCTCCCACTGCCGCATTGTTCCGAAACCTAAATCACCGTGAGGCAAGCGGGGTTAAGGAGAGTTACTAAAAATATTAATGCATTTAATTCCCTTATCAGTTTTTCTCTCCAATGTTGAGCCTCAACTTGCTTTTGCTCATATAAGTAAACTCATTCTTCTCACATTATCGTGACTCATGACTCTCAATTTTATCAATTTTGATAAGACTGGGCAAACACCCGGAAGATTACGTTTAATGGAAACAAATGGTGCAGTATTACATACGGGTGGCAAAAACAGAAGCTACGGTATAGATATAAAATTGGAAAAACCGAGCTTGAAGAGGTTATTTCTAAAAAAGACTTGAGTATTTATGCGGACTCGTCATTTAGACTGGTGGTTCTGGACTTTAACTGCAACCTGCACCAGTTCGGTTCTCCAAATATGTTCTTGCACCCCTGATCGAAAAGGGGTTGAAGAAGGTCAGTTCTTGAAACTTAAGACGTGCCATAACCATAGAATAAACGAGATAGAATGAATGTATCTATCTATCTATACATTTTAGAGTCCAATTAAGAATACATTGAATTGTTTTAGAATTATTTCATCTACCCATTTGCTTACTGCTTCTTTCAGTTCAGGGTTGTGGGGGGAGCCAGAGAATATTCCTGCAAGCATCAGGCACAAGGCTGGCCACACCTTGGACAGGGCGCCAGTCTGTCACTGGGAACGCACAGACACAGACACAAACCACAAGCCACTTAACCACCAAGTATGTTTTTGGACTGTGGTAGGAAACCCATGCAAACACAGGGATTGACATGCAAACTCCACACAGACAGCACCCCGAGTCAGGAATTGAACCCAGGGCCCCAGCATAAAGAGGCAGCACCATTGTGCTGCCCTTATGAGGTATATATTTTAATTTCACAGTAAAATTAAGAATACATTAAAAAGTAGTTGTGCTTACATGGCTGGGGTTGATTGGTGCTTTCAATGATTTTAATGATCTAAAAGCATCTGGCCTGTCTCGCACCCTGTAAAGGGCATCTAGCACCCCAGGGGTGTGTGAACCACTGATTTAGACAATATGGAGAAGCATTAAAAAAGGAAAGCAAAATGACATAATATATAGATGAGATATAAATAATATATAGAAAAGTGTGTAAAATTTATATCAATATACAATGTTAAAATTGCACAATGCGCCAATAAAACTACACTAAGAACATCTTGGTAACCACCTTACAAAAATTGATTTTGCTTTTCTGGAATCTGTCCAGAGTAGAGCAACCAGATACGTTCTAGTGCTTAGGGGAATGTCCAACACTGACAGGCTACAAGAACTGAATCTTTTCTGTTTAGATCAGACTGGGCTGCCAGGAGACCTGATTCAAGCCTCAAAGGCACTGACAAAGTCTACCTAACGAGCTTTTCACAATCAATACTTTAACATGATTTATAGGGCACAAGAGAAAACTACATGGAAAGTTAAAACGAAGAACAGGAGACACTTCTTTATGCTAAAAGTTTTAGGAGAATGGATCAAATTACCCTGCTGTGTTGCTGAAACTGATACCCTGGCTTCTTTCGAGAAATCAAAACTGGATGAAATCAAATGACTGCTAATGTGTAGCTAGTAGCAAACAAGTGAGATGGGCTGTGGGCTCCTGTATGTAAACATTAAAACAGTATTACGGTCTTTTATAAAGTAGCTGCTTAAAAGCATTCTTGTAAAACTATGAGATAGTGAAATACATTTGGAGCACTTGTATCAGTAAGGGTGTAACATGCTTGTGGATTCAATAAATATAACAGCTTATAGTCTTCCAGGAAATATAAAAATCAGAGCTTAAATTTGGAGAACACTTTCGTGTCAGCATCTAAATGCAAAGGTTTGGGTGCATGAGAGAAATGTAGATTTGTATTTGTCATAAAAATGACTAAAGAATTATGTATCCACTTTTTAAATCTGTTATTTAAAAGGTTAAAACTCAATACATATAATTTTCATAATATTTTTCTTAACAAATTACTTTCCTGCAAAATTACTTTTCTATAATACTTTCACAAAAATGAAATAATTGCAATTTGCTTGAAGACACCTACAAAGTCGGACCAAGTTCAGAAAATATTGTGAAAATTAATGTATTGTTCTATAAAATACATACGTTTTTCTTAGAGAAGGTGCTACAGAATTTCTGCATCCTATATAAAATTCACTATTGTTCCCTTTGTGTTTAAAAATACTATAAAACAATAGAATACTTATTTTAAAGCAACAACAGATTGCCACAGACTTGCTGTCCTGCAACATCTTAGTTTACCGTTACAATTACATGCACCGAAATACACTTGCTCTTAATTAAGGCGTCATAATCATTACAGATTTCTTATAACCTAAAAGACATTTAATTTAAAGTCGAAGGTGGGTTTTGTCTGGACCGCTGTGCTCTTAAACGGACCTTGAAATTAAAGGGTTAAAGATAGTGGCTGATGTCTGTCTCAGACTTTGGGGCACAAGTTGTCCCCACCCATCCCGCTGCCACCTGAAGAGACTTCTTGGCAAGAAAAGCAGATGGAAACATGGCGGCAAATAAGAGCAGAAGTCTGTGGTATTTGCTTTGCAAGAGAGGCATTTCCTTGAAGAATGGTGTCACTGGCTGCAGCAGAGGTTATTTCGCTTTTTCGCTGCCGCTGCAGTGCTCCAGGCAGACTCACTCCAATGTCTCTAGCAGGAAGATTAATTCATTAAAGCCAGATATAAGTTCATTAGCTGGAGCGAGATCATATAAAGAGCTGTATGAACTATCAGTGAAAGATCCGGAAACTTTCTGGAGATCTGTTGCAAAAGAAAAGTTACACTGGAGCAAGCCTTTCAGTCAGGTTTCAGACTGCGATATCACGCAGGGCAGAATCAGTTGGTTTCTTGAAGGACAGCTCAATGTTTCTGGTAAGGGATCTTATTTGTATAAACGGTCACAAAAGCTTTGTTACAGATCATCAAGATCCACATGAATTCGCCTAACGCAGTGGGGTATAACATCGTAAAACATTTAGCTTTGAGCAAATCTTTATTGATAAGTCTGTCCTCTTAATGTACTTGAAATAATTCGCAGTAACGTCTTTGTAAAAAAGCAGTATGATTTAAAATAATACAGTACCTCTGAAACTTTAGCAATAGTACTAATTTTTTATCGTCGCCTGTTTGTAGAACTTTAATTCTTCGAAGTTATACGAAGACGTTTGCCTCCTTTTAATCCTTAATACACATTCTAGACATTTTCACCTGAAAGTCAGCGTTATTCGAGTTTGTGGCAGGTATGGGCTTGTTGACACATAAATCGCTTAACACTAAAAGGGCGCGCTGTGAAAACGTGTGGGGGATATACATAAGAACTGCTACAATTAAGCAGCACTTATCAGAATGCTCGGTAATTACTAATCTACGTTTTGCAGCTTTTATGTGGCCGCTTTTACTGTAGAAATATCCGAGTCGCTGTTAACTTGCACTGCTCTCTGGTATCGTGAACTGCGCCTTCCTCGCTAGTCCCCGCCTTTTGTTTGTAAAAAGCGGTAGACAGGAACAAATTGTACGTCTAATTCTTTCAAAACACAGAAATATTAAAGAACTTACTATGAAGAATAACTTGCATTGCTCTGTTATTCTCTCTAATGAAACCATATTGACTTTCAGTCAACTGTTTAGACCCGCATGCCCAGACGAGTCCTGACAGAGTGGCTTTGATCTGGGAGAGAGATGAGCCCGGCACCGAACTGAAAATTACCTACAGGTAGGTGTCTGGGCCACATCTGTCTAAGATTTGCGATAACAAGTTTGGCTGAAATTTCTATTTTAACATATAGAAAATGCACAAACTGCATTTTTGCCTTTTGTCCTGTGGAAGGGGATGCTACATGGAAAGTATTACTTATATTTTCAAGTCAAGTTAATATCCATTTGTTTTCTAACCACTTCATCCAATTCAGGGTCACGAGGGAGTAAACAACAGGCACAAGGCAATATAGACCCTGGACATGACATCAGTCCTTCACCAGCACAGTCACACCAGGGCCACTTTTCCCTTAAGTCCATTAACCTACCAGTATGTCTTTGAGTATGGAAGGAAAGCAGAGCAACTGGAGGAAAACCACATGAACATAGGGGGGAACATGCAAACTCCACACAGACAGCACCCTGAGCCAGGAACTGAACCCAGGGCCCCAGCACTGCAAAGCAGCATTGCTCACAGCTGCACCACCGTGCTGCCCTCAATGTAATATATGATAACAAAACAGGACTTCAAGGGTTAATTTGTGTTTGAAAGGGATACCCAAGGTTCCTCTTTCTAATATGTTTCACAATGACTCAGTATTTATCTCAGACAGAAGTACATGTTTTTTCTCTTAATATGCAACATTTCACCTTTTTTCTACAGATGACCTGCGCATTTACTTAACACATAATTTAAAGACATGGTTAAGACTACATTGTTGTATCTAAAATATCCAAAGAACAGCTGATGAGCAAACACCATCATCCTGTGTCATCTTGACATAAACAATATTAATACTCTGTACGGATGTTGAACAGACCCAAAAATCTGTTTCTATTACCCTACACGAGTTTTTTAACTTCTTTGACGATGATGTGAACAGAGTGAAAGAGAAGCCTTCAGTCTAAGCTAAGGCCTGCTGAGTCTCATATGTTTAACACAGGAAGAGAATCAAAGCAGGAAACTGTCAGGGTACATGACAGTGAAAGTTTAGTTAAAGGACATTTCATTGTAGCTGTTAAACATCTTTAATCAGATCTTTCAAGAGATGCCTACTACAAAGTTAGTGATCTTGCTTTTTTGTAGAGATTTCACATTTGATTACAATGTTTTTACAGTTGTTCCTTTATTTTATCAGAGTTAAACCTTGCAGTTAATTCATTTCACTATAGTTCCTGTACTGTGCTTTATCATACCTTAGTATCACTGTGTGCTGGCTACACTTTTACTGTACTTTACTACATCATACTGTTATGTTTTGACAGGAGTGTCATAACATTGCTGGCAACATTGCTTAAAAAAAAACGTTAAGCTGCTCAATTAGCTGTTTCAACAGAATGAGCCACAAAATAACAGAGCTTATGAGAGCTTTCATTTACAGTTAATTTAGCATTAACCAACTTGCAAATAAAGGCAAAATCCTAAAGAAAGGACATTTGTGCATAGCTGTAGACTCCTCTGGATAGCAGCTTTGAGAGGACTGCCTTTCTGCGTAGTTATCTCATCCTACCACTGAGATACAGTAGATGACTGTGCAAACAGGAGGTTTATCACACCAGATCATCCTTTGCTCTGTGTTCTGGAAGATCTGACAGCTGCATTTGCTAAACATGTCTCTGTCTGTGTGCTCAGAGGAGGAGAAGTAAAACAGTAACTGGTATTTCTGAATCCCCTCATGGTGATCCTGTTAGTAGATCCCCATCTGAGAACGTGCAGAGGCTGAATGAAGGGGTGTAAGGATGGGTCTTTCTGTTGCTGACATGGGCCTCTGTTGGTATCAGGGTTCTTTCCTGCTTCTACTCAGTCTAGGGTCCAACTGAGGCTCACCTTTCGAAGTGCCTCTTACACACTCCTAGTGGAAATTAGGATTTCTGTGTGAGGTATTTTCCTCCATGTGGAAGTCCATGCAAAATGAGACCGTGGCCCACGCTGATATTAGGTGTCAGACAGGCCCCCAGGCCTCATCATGATAAAACTTTGTTACTGCTGACATTTTCTGTTCCTGTTTCATTTTTTCTTCATATTGCTTAGAGCAGCTGTCCTCAGTCCTGGTCTTGGAAAACCTGTGACTTGCGCTACCCGAGTTCTTAATCTCAAACTAATTTATTGTGGTTTTATATTTGAAGCCTTTTTTTGCATTTCACCCCTTAAAAAGCTGAGTAGGGTTTGTAATTGATATGAACACTGCTAATTACTGGGTTTCAGGACTTCCCTCATTCAGGTGCGCTGGCTGAAAAATAGCTAGATGAACTTGAGCAAAGCAAAAATCTTTGGTCTATTTAGTTATATTTCAGGGCAGCACACTGGAATGAGGGCAGTCTTGTGTCTGAGTCATTGTGAGATCACCTGTTACGAAGTCATAATCAGAAATAAGGAAGGAAATTTTTAATGAGCAATTCAATTTCTGTGTGCTGAAAATGTTGGAAATAAGAAGACTTGCGTAGGCGGCAGGGTGGCACGATGGTTGCAGTGCTGGGGTTCTGGATTCAATTCCAGACGTGGGGTGCTGTTTATGTGGCGTTTGCATGTTCTCCAGGTGTTTGCTTGGGTTTCCTCTGGGTGCTCTGATTTCCTCTCACAGTCTAAAGATGTGCTGGTAAGTGAACTGGCTTCTGGGAAAGCTGACTCTGGTGTAAGTCTGAGTGTCTGTGAGGCCGTTGCTTGCTGGGCTAGGCTCCGGCTCCCCCTCATTGGATGATGCCGTTCGAAAATGGATGGATGTAACACACTGTAACTAGGGTATTTGTGAAGCCATGGACTGAGGGCAGAAAATTTACAAATACAGAAGAATCCAGGTGCAGCTAAAAACACCAGAGACACCCCAGGACCAGAACGGAGACCCACAGATCTATAGGATAAGGACACCGACAGGCTCATGTAAACACCTGGATTCTTTCTATAAGTGGCCTCTTGAAGATACCCTTATATGTAAAATGGACATTACTCCCTGAATATAACACTTATCATTGACCTACCGTTTATTTAATGTTATGCACCAGGTGTCGAATCAATCCTGAATGCTTTGTTACTCTTATGGTGGTTTTACAACACATTAACTTGGCACCCTCCTATTTTTGTACGCTCTACAGCTCTACCCAGGTTATTGTATCCGTATGAAACCAGAATGATGTAAAGCAAAATGTGCAGTAAACCTTAAACAGATCTTTTCGGTGTGGAATTCCCCTAATTACCTCACCCAACCTGACATCTTGCCTCTTTACTATCCTTCTGGTTGTTCTGTGTTCTAAGCAGTTCTCAATTCATAGAGCACCTTGGATTCCCACGGAGTTCAGTGTCAGAGTCCTCTGGAAATCTAAACACACCATAAACTGTAATAGACTCCACTTGTGCCCATTTCCACTGTTGCTTGTGCGAGAAATTGTCATGCGCTACTTAAACAAGACCCAGCCCTGAACAAATGCAGGCTAACACTTAGTATTATTCAGATAGGGACAATCATCTACTTGGATTCAAACTATTGTTTCAGTAAATCTGTGTGCATTAAATGTGAGACTGGCTTACTGTTGTCCCACTTTTTAAGGAGGAATGTAAACATGACATTGCATTGGCAGTGTATTAGCAAAGGAGTATTTTGTAGATATGCTTGGGAAGAGTGTTTGTCCTGCACTGAAAGGTTCTGTGAATTAAATAAAAACTCTTTGTGTGCGCTTGTGACATAATATAAATGTGTTTTGATAGAACAAGTGTTTGCTTTATACTGTAGCTGCTCTATACCCCTTAATGAGCCCGTGTCCTGCAGGGAACTTCTGGGGATAACCTGCCAACTGGCCAACACTTTGAAGAGATATGGGGTGCAGAGAGGGGACAGAGTTGCCATCTATATGCCAGTTTCGCCTCTGGCTGTGGCCGCGATGCTGGCATGTGCCAGGATAGGCGCAGCGCACATGGTGGTCTTCGCTGGCTTCAGCGCGGAAGCTCTGGCCGGAAGAATCCAGGATGGTAGGTGGATTAGTTAGCTCGAGCTGGTGAAACGAGAGAAGCATATTGTCACAAGCACACGCGGTCTGTTGTACCACAAACAAAGGCACTCAGCTGCTGAATATGTTGAGGGCTTATTTGAAATAAGGCTCTTTTTTCCAGTTGTCATGAAAGCGCTGACATGGTTACTGTGAACTGACTTATTTACCTCATGAACATGTCTTCAAGTGAATAACGGAGAGCAAAAGAAGCAAAGGTCTCTGGGCTTTTTTATGCTGGGGTGTCTTTTTTTTCCCTCTTTTTTTATTGTGCTTCTGCCTCGGAACTGAATTTTATTTGAAAAATAGACTGTAAGTCTTCCCCTGTGATTGTGTGTTTTATAGTTTTTTATTAATACTTTTTTTTTTGGCTTGAAAAGTTATTCAGCTCTGTGTTTTATGAAACCAAAAGGTCTTGTGATTTTCATGGCTCTGTAAGCAGACCCACCCGTCCTGTACTCTACTATAGGTCACATGATACTGTGTAACTCATGACTGGGAACTCAAGGGCACTCTTATTTTGTACACATTGCCACTCACCAGTACCTAAACACCACACGTGAGTGGACGACTGAGCACCCCATAAACATGTGTGTTACATCTTGACATCCAGAAGACTTGAAAACATCAGTGGCAGAATTGCCATCTAAAGAGTGAATTAGCGGATGAGCCGTAACAGGACTTAGCTGTTTTTTCCAAGTTATTAAACTAATTCAAATGACAATCATTGTCTGTCAAAATGCAAATGCAGGCAACCTGTTTTGACTAGAAAAGGGGTAGGTTAATTTGTAAGGCCTCCAGGAAGTTCCAGATGATAAACTGTCATCTGATGTTTTATAAAGGGTGTTGTACACTCCTGATAATATTTCCTGCCCAACCTGAATTTAAAACCTGGCAGCTGAAGGCATCTGTAGATACACACTCTTTAGAGTATTAGTGACATATACAATGTGCTCCAATTCTGAGTTGGATTCCTGAACCTTGTGTTTTTGTGGCTGATTAAGCAGGCCACTGCTTTTCATGTAAAAGCCAAATCTGCCAGTTTTATCCGATAGACACAATCCTAAAGATCACCCTGTATTTCCCTCAAGACATGAGGCGAATTGCACAAGTCAACAGCACGTTGTAAGTGGGTCTACATGTATCTGTGTGTTCCAGCTCAGTGCAAGGCTGTCATTACCTGTAACCAGGGCCTGAGAGGTGGCCGTGTGGTAGAGCTGAAGAAGACAGTGGATACAGCTGTGAAGAGCTGCCCCACAGTCAGACATGTGTTTGTGGCCCAGAGGACAGATGCCAAGGTCCCAATGGGCAACCTCGACATACCGCTTGAGGAGGTAACTGAAGGGTCTAACTGAGGAACTTCACGACCAGATTCTGTTTCCCCCTCACAGAAATCCTTTAATCGAGAGGCCTTTCTGTCTCTTTCCTGTACCCTTCTCCCTTGATAACTTAAACTTGACTGGAGAAAAGGGAGTCCCTTTTCAATATAGAGAAGAGGGAGACATCAGGCACATAATGATAAGGGAACAAAAGAAGCAAAGCACAGTACTGCACATCAGCTGTGCTGATGCACGTCCTCAGTATCTGTACCCACATGTGAATTAGATGATTATGACAATGTGGATTTCCGTTTGTATTGAGTAGTACTAGAATATGGTGTTTATGTGTCGCCTTACATCTATATTTGTCCCTTTAAAGGAAATGGCTAAGGAGCTGCCTGAGTGTCCGCCTGAGGCCCTGGACAGTGAAGACATGCTCTTCCTGCTGTACACCTCTGGAAGCACAGGCAAGCCCAAAGGAATTGTTCACACCCAGGCCGGCTATCTGCTGTATGCTGCCCTGACACACCAGGTAACTCATTACAGCTGTCTTGTACAGCTCCTGTTTCTCTACGAGCTCGGTACCTTCCTGTCAGTTTTTCATTCAGAACGTCATCCTTAAACAGCAGAGACTGCAGGCAGATATACAGTACAGGACAGTTGTTCCGCTTTGAAGTTGTTAAACAGCCTACAAAAGCACATCAATCAACCATAAAACAAGAGACACCCCCCTAAACTCCCCCTCACTGGCACACACTCGGTTTCAGGGTAACTGAGTTTGTGTGTTGCTTTGTGTTCCTTTACCTACTACTGTACAGCATGAGGTACTCTGTCTCTTAAATACCCAGCTGTTAACGCCTGATAGAAGCCGCTGCCTTGCAAGTTAACAAAACCACCTAAACAATCAAGTGCAACACCGAGCCTCTTGCTGCATGATGGCGATGCCAGTACACAGAGCCTGGGGCCACTTGCTTTCACGGGTGGGCTGGAAGGCGTCAGAATGGCTGTTACCTCCCCTGTGGTCACAGTCAAGCCTCTGATATCCTGCTGTCATCGAGGTGCTCCTGGCCCTGCACCAGAGCTCCTCATGATTCTGGCCGCCTAGCTATGAATTATCCAAATTATCTGGAATGAAATGAAAATGGCTGCACGCTACCTGTCTAGCCCAGCGTTAGAGGGAGTTACACGGCAGACACACAGACACAAACACTCACATCAAGGCCACTTTTTTAAAAGAAGGCAATTAACCTACCAGTATGTCTTTGGACTATGGGAGGAGACTGGAACACCAGGAGGAAACAATATGAATATTGGAGAACATGCAAACTCCACACAGATAGTACCCCAGATCTGGAATTAAACCCAGAGCCCCATCGCTGTGAGGCAGGAATGCCAATCAGTGCACCATTGTACCACACAAGATGTTTATATGTTATTTATAATTCAACAAAAATGACACTTTTCTGTGCTAGACGTGCTCCGACTTTCTAAAGTGCGCAGGGAAAACAGATAAATTCCACTCAGATAGCGCCCCATGTCCAAAATTGAACCCAGGGCCCCATTGTTTCAAGACAGCAATGCTAACCATTTAATAAAACAAAATTCTTAAAGGTCTAACTGTTAACCTTTCTTTTAAATTCATTATTGTTTCCTTTCCACTTTTAGAGCTCTTAGTCTTGACCTAACCCCAGCTCTGGTCTGCATTTTCTGAGGGAGTGTCACACAGTTTGGCATAGTAACCAACAGAGTCACAGTTACTGACAGAACAAAGCCATTTCTGGATTTTGGGATTTCTCAGCCATATTGACAGTCTGTGTATCGGTAATCAAAATTAAATGCGAGACACATTTTGGAGGGATCTCCTGTTCCACAGAGGCAAAACGACAAACCTTGGCTGGCAGTGTCTCGTTTTGGCACGGAGTTTGTTTAAAATTAAACAACAGGCAAAATGGGCTTTAATGAAAACAAACCAACCGCCTTCATGGAACACGGCCAGAGAAACTCTGAGGTATGCCAGTTGGCTCAGAGAAAGAAAAGAGTTTGCTTGTTTGGCATAATCCACATACATTACTGTAACACCCTGTCACGGAATCTTATTGTCAGTGGAACAAAAGGAATAAATCAGTTGCGCATATATGAATCGCAGCAATGCTTCATGTTAGGTGGTGAAATGTTGCCATTTGTACAGTATGTACTGTATCTACAGCAGATTACACGCTTCGGTTTTATGTACAATTTCTAAGCAAGGCATTCCATAATAAAAAAACAAGAAATAAGGTACACAGTAAAGTATAAATGTTTTACATCTAACTATAATGACGTCGCATTGTGCAGTTAGTGTGTGGATCTAAATAAATCCAGAGATACAGTGCAACCCACTGATATAAGAAATGCAGTACAATACAGGCGACAGTATGACGAATACAGCAGTTGAGGAGGAAAGCATTATGATTAAAGAAAGAGCTAAACAAGCCATGAAAGAATTCAATATCAAACAAAATGGAAAGAAGTGCTTCTGTTGTATACACCTACGTTGGGGAAATAAGTAGTACCAACGAAATTCAGAGAATTAACTGGCATGGTTGTTTCTCAGAATAAGCTAGAAAAGTCTGCTGGGCACTACAGAACATGATCAATTCTGTTTGGTGTAACCACATTTAGAACAGGAGTTTTCAACTGGGTAACCCATTAGGTAATCAAACTCCAAAGAATTAAATGAGTGTGTAATGAGATTAAGGTGGATTCAGTAGAAGACATCTATCTTTTCAACTAATGGGAGTTAACCTTCATATAAATGGCACGCTTATGGATCGGTGACTTTGAGTGTTGAAATCACCACTGCAGGGCTTCTTGGTGATTTTCTCAGGGTTGTGTTTTTATCCTGTTGTGTTAGTACTGTACCTGTAGCTATTGCTGTGCTGCAACAGTCCCGCAGGTGGACCTTTGGAGGGTGATGATCCTGTTTTAGGGTCTTTGGAAGTGCTTGATGATTAAAAACGGTCTGGATGGCTCATGGGAACTCAGGTTGTACTCTGGATGGACTTTGTCTCACACTGCTGATCAACATATACTCTGTAATAAGAACAAAAGGAGTTATGATCTCTATTTTCTATAGGCACTTTGCAGTATTTTCTATTATCATTTAACAGACAGGTTTATGATAGCAGGTACATACATATTAACTGGGGGTTCAAATACATTTTGTGTTTCTATGTACAGTATTTGTATATAAAATATCTACTTTATGTGTTGTACTGCATATCCATCTATTATCAGAAAACTGCTTTTTCCTGGTAAGGACCAGGGCAGCCCAGTGCCTGCCTGTCCTGGGGGTACAGGGTATGTAGCTGGACTGCACCCTGGAAGGTGCCTGAGTCTGAAATCGTACCCAGATCCATGAGCTGTGAGGCGGCAGATCTGATTGCTAGGCCACCGTGCTGCACTACACACATATCATATAATTTTATCAAATGCTAAATTAATTTAGTATGCATGAAAATAGTTATCATGAAGCTTTTACATGATTCCTCTCACTGTGTACACCATAAAATACTCTCCTATCAGAAAATATATTTTGTATGACCGTATTTCTCTTTCTCTTTTCTCTTGTTTGGCTGCTGGAAAATGAGCCCTGCAAAACCAGCTCCTTCCTCTTGTGTCTTTCAGTATGTATTTGACTACCAGGAGGGAGATATCTTCGGCTGTGTGGCAGACATAGGCTGGATCACTGGGCACAGTTACGTGGTGTATGGCCCACTTTGCAATGGTGCCACCACCGTGTTGTTTGAAAGCACACCTATATACCCAGACCCTGGTGAGATAAGTCTTTTAACAGAATGTGCAGAAATACCTTTTCTGATTATTGCTTTCAGTGTATTTGCGTTTGTCAGACACTAAGAGCTCCTGGATATACATTAACCTGGCAGAGTGTTTAGCTTGTATGGGTAGTTGATGAAATGCTCAAAGTCCCAAGTTAAAATGGTTCTCTCCGGTTTTATTCATCATCTCAGTTAATAAAGTTACAGTACTTTGCCAGTAATAAACAAAGGAGTGGGCTATGTACAGTATGTTAAAACATTTTATGTTTGAATAGATATAAATATATGTTTAAAGTTATTGATAAAGCTTTTAATTAATTAAAAAGCGAGAAAAAGAGAATATATAATCTCTGGGATTCAAATTCACTGTCATTTTCCAGGTCTTTAAAGCCAGGATCTCAGAGTGTGAATGAATGTGGAATAAATTTGAGAGGTAGAGTAAATAACATAAAGGGAGAGAAGAGGTTGCTGGATTTCTGTTGAATCATTATTTTCTAAGAGTTAGAAGTACTGTATAGGCACTGTTAATGAGAGTTCAGAAAATTCTGGTAACGCTTTATTTAAAATAAGAGATTTGTGTATGAAACTAGCCACAAATTGTGCTCCTTTCTAACCTTCTGCTGTGAAGAGAAAATGTGCACAGATTTAAGGCCCAGGTCTAGGCGCTACATACAGGAGCTGTGTGTTGTGTTCCAGGCCGGTACTGGGAGACTGTGGAACGGTTAAGGATTAACCAGTTCTATGGAGCCCCCACAGCCATCAGGCTCCTGCTGAAGTATGGGGATAACTGGGTGAAGAAGTACGACCGATCCTCCTTGAAAACGCTGGGCTCAGGTGGGTGCAGCTTGAGGGAATGAGCACACACCTGGTTGAGGAAGGGCTACTGATGCGAGCAGGCCTTTCGGTTTTGGCTTCAACAGCATGGCTTAGAAGCTTGTTCCCCATTCCCATATTCCTTTACAGAAATAAGTGCTTCCTGCTCTCAGTTTTCAGTGCACTTCCACGGAGGGTCCACTTGTGTCCTTTAGTTGCTGTTTCACTGTGTATTCTGAAAATGTGCACTGGGCTGACGTTGTCGGTGCCTTTGAGGACTTTGATCTTGTGGATAAAAGTTGCTGTGAAGTACAGAAGTAAGGGGTACATAAAAATGTGCAGGGTGGTACTACCGGTAATTTCCAGGATGCAAAATGGCTTTGGGGAAACCACCTGTGAGTCGTGCCAAATATGTTGTTCCGCATAGTCGGACTACTGACAGGAATGGCTGTAGTGAACAGGACAGAAATGTGTTTCTTGTGCCACTGCAGTGGGCGAACCCATCAATCACGAAGCCTGGGAGTGGTTCTACAATGTCGTTGGGGATGGGAAGTGCCCCCTGGTGGACACATGGTGGCAGACAGGTAAACCGCTTGCAGACATCTCCCATCTTCCTTCATTCTGCCACCCGAGTGTGTATCGTACCTGCTTTTCCAAGTGTGCCCCTTTCCTCTTGCTTTACCAGTAATGTGTTCTCAGATGCTCCTCTACTGAACCGTGCATGCGAAGGAATGCACCGATCCTCCTCTTAGTGTGTCACCGGACGAACGGGCGGACATCATCAGCGACTGCACGTGGCACAGTGGGGAAACAGTGCACATGGAAGATGGAGATGTTTGTATTTGGACCTGCGCTGAGTCTTGTTTTAGCTTCAGCCCTCTGATGTTGAGAGTTAATATGCAAATCAGCTCGAGCTCGGCATCAGAGGATGCTGTAGATAAAAGCATGCAGTGCGTACTCAGAGCCATGCTGTTTTTTGTATGTCTATCATGTCCTGGAATAAAACATAAATGGAATGCAAAGTCAATGAGGAACCAGATCTACAGATAAATCAAATATTTGTTTTTCATTTGTCAGTGTAGCAAGGTGATCTTGCATTGCACTCAGAGAAAACCACACTGTAATACTTGTTTCTTGGAAAACTGAAAATAGGTGCAAGGTAATTCAGTTCAGTTGAAAAGTGATGTGGAATAAGAACATAAGAAAAGTTTCAAACGAGAGGAGGCCATCAAGCCCATCTAGCCTGTTCGGTAGTGAGTAGTTATTGGATCCCAGGATCCCATCCAGCGTGGCTGGGTAGCTTGTTCCACACTCCCACTGCTCCCTGGGTAAAGAGGTGCCTCCTGTTCTTGGTTTGAAACGCACTTCCACTTAGTTTTCACTTGCGCCCCCTGAATGATGTTGGTGCTCATTCTGGTGAGATCTGCTGGGCTGACTTTGTCAATGTGAATTTTGAATACTTGTATCAGGTTCCCTTGTGGGCTTCTCCTTGTGGGCTTCTCTGTTCAGCCTGTCAGTGACAAAAAAGTAATACAAATTAAATTCCGTTAACAAGCAGAGAGCTGGACTGTGTGGAAACACCACTGATGGATCCAACTAATTTCTAAATGCAGAGATGTGCGGGCGGCTCTCTGCAGAAAGTGCACTGTCTCTTGGGTATAGTAAGCCTTGCTTCGGCTGTGCAAACTGGGTGTTCAGAGTTGCTGCACCCCGACAGCAGGTCTGATCTAATGGCTTGTGCTGCACGTGCAGGCATTATAGGTGCTATATGAACACTCAGGGAACTGACAGTGCACACAGAGCCTGACTTATACAGTATTTTACCTGTTTTGTATGTTACAAACAACAAAACAGAAAAAAGCAAAAAATGTCTGCAAGCACTGACATGGTTATTTATTGACGCAGTGTGTCAGCAAGGCAAGCAGGCAGCGTGATGCGTTAAACACCTTTTGGTGTCAGATCCATGGCTTTTGCGCTGGTCCGCGCAGTATTGTCACTAATTCTGTCTGATACTCTGTTTATCACTGGCTTAACTAGAAGAATGATTAGCATGAAGAACAGCTGCACAGTTTATAGCAAATGAATTAACAATTTTTAAGGCATAAAGCCTACACGCATGAAGGTCTTTTTACAAGAATGCAAAGGCTGTCCCTTTAAAATGCCATTGATCCATTCTGGCTCATCTGATGCCATATGCTGGTGTCATTAGGAGCTGTACAAGAAGGGTAACTCTATACATTGGTGCCTAATTGCCTGATAAATTTCAGAATGTCTAATGCATACTTACAAATTGAATTGCTTTTCAGATGGCCTGAGAAGCTGAATGAAACCTTTCCAGATTTTTTCTGAAGTGTTCACATAGAATCACCCAGTGTGTTGTGTCACCAGGCCTCTCTAATGCCTAAGAAGTTTGGCTGAAGTCAAAAATTAAATCACAATGTTAAATATTTTGAGGTGCCCTTTTTCCGTCAGTAATTTAATGTTATTACCTCTATACATCTAAGTATATTGCAGTATTTTTTGGAAAAAAATGTAAATTCTTATTAACTTTTATCCCGTTTTACAACTGAACTCCTTATTTCCTCTAACTTTAAAAGCACACTTCTCCTACAAGATCTACTCCTAAAAGATGATCTGTGTAAAATACTGTATGAAGGCTTTGCACACTCTACCAAAACAGAGCAGCAAGGCACTGTCCTGTATAAGTTAAATCTGCAGTTCGTATCACATTATTTTGTTGCTTGTTACAGAAGGTTAATAGTAGTTCTATGCAACTTGTTTGCCAGGGTCGTTGAACTTGCCATTTGCCTGCAAGGAATTGCCTGAAAGAACTACCGAAAGCGATAGTAGCAGAATACTGTATACATGAAAAGCACTGAAAAGCACAATGTCATTTGTTTAACAAAGTTTTGAATGTCACTGTTTTGGAATGCTACCCTATGGTCAGTGAGTCAATTGCAAAATTTGGCTTTTCCTTTGCTTTCTTCATACGATTCCAGCAGAGATGGGCTGATCTGTTATTAGTATTAAGATTAGGATAAGATTATGCTAAGCAATTCTCTTATTCTGAATTACAAATGTTATATGTATTTTCAGGCAGCTGTGGTCAGCATTGCTGCCTTGCAGCACCGAGGTCCTGGGTTCAGTTCCAGACCTGGGGTGCTGTCTGTGTGGAGTTTGCATGTTCTCCCTGTGTTTGTGTGGGTTTCCTCTGACAGTCCAAAGACTTGCTGGCAGTTTAATTGTCTCTGGTGTGAGTGCGTTTGCGTCATTCTGCCCTGCAATGGCCACAAGTATTGGATAAAGTGGAGAGTAAATGGATGGATATCTGTTTTTTCTGTAAAGCAGGACAAAAGTCATTCAATATCCCATTCCAGTGTGCAAGAAGTGACTGTTTTCGTCTCAGTGTAATCTCCCTGTGTGGCCAGCTGCCGGAGGAGGAGAGCTCACAGGCGTCATCCTGCTGTTTTCTCTCAGAGACAGGAGGGATCTGCATCGCACCTCGGCCCGCGGAGGAGGGGGCGGAGATTCTGCCCGCCATGGCCATGAGGCCCTTCTTCGGTGTCCAGCCTGTACTCGTGGATGAGAAGGTGTGCCTCTACTAAGCCCTCTGCCGTGTCAGTGTGCTGGTGAGCTGTTTCTGGCTGCGATGGCTGCTCTGAGAGGGGTCACAGACAGCTCTGAAAAGCCCTCACAAAGAGAACAAGGCTTTGCAGCATAAAGAAAAAACGGGGCCAAAAGGTACCTGTGGCAAATTCATAAGAGAAGATCCATATCTATACAGGGAGCACACAAAACAAACTTTGGTTCGATAAAGCGGACTTCTGGTAGACCCAAGAAATCCCAAACTTAGTAAAAAAAAACACAGACAAGAGCATGGCACAAGAGCATGAGCTTTAGTACTGCTACTGACAGCTTTTGTCCTGGGTTTTATTCTGGACTGGGGGTCCATCTGCACGAACTCCCTGTGTTTGTGTAGGTTTTCTTCAGGAGCGCCAGTTCCCTCCCACCTTCCGAATACAGGTTAGGTTAACTGGTGTCTCCAAATTGCGTGTGTGCCCTACGTTGGGGTGGCCTTCTGCCCAGGGTGTAGTCCTGCTTCACACTCTGTGCTCCTGACATGGGCCCTGGGCTGCTGTGACCCTTATCAAGATGAAGTGGCTCTCTGACAGTGAATGAGTGAACGAGGGTGAGAGGAGTAAAGGCAGTATCCCCAGGGATTTCGATGGTTTATCTGTCAGAGGGGGAGAGGCGGGGGGAGGGAGGAGGAGGCAGGGTATGGTCCTTATCAGAGAGCAACCGGGTGAGGTTTGAGAGATAATCAACTGGTAATAATCCACCTCAGGAAGTGGCTTATGGGAAGAGTGTTGTCCATATGGCCTCCTGTGCCAGCAGTGTGATCGCATGCAGAATTAGAGAATCATGAGTGATGGGATCGCCGGCTCGCATTTGCTCCTGGCTGTGTGTTACAGTATTAGTGATAAGCTGCTCCATAGGATATTGCAAATTACAGGAGC
Source organism: Lepisosteus oculatus (assembly GCF_040954835.1). NCBI lineage: Eukaryota > Metazoa > Chordata > Actinopteri > Semionotiformes > Lepisosteidae > Lepisosteus > Lepisosteus oculatus. The sequence goes on from NC_090712.1 coordinate 17,996,092, forward strand.
TTCATTTTATGGTTTCCTTGCATTTTGTCAACATTAACTGTGTCTTTCCTGCAGATTTCCCCTGCTGAAATGGGCTCTTACGTCATGGCTGATCATTTTTAGATTTACCTTAATCTTTACCTACCTTATAATTTTAGAGGAACAATTAATAGGTTTATTCCATGCTGAAAAGAGAAGAAAGAAAACATAGCCGAAACATTGTTTTTCTTTTCTTCTCATTTCAGCATGGAATAAACCTGTTACTTGTTCCTTTGCAGCCTATGCATGCTGACACAGCTCCCCACCTGAACTACTTATAATTTTAGATATAGATATAGAGGCACTTGAGCCATTAGATGTATGTCATCTGAGCATAATGCTACACTAATATACACCTCCAAGTACCAAAATATTTTGGGTCTTTACCCTGTTGTGAATCAGGAGTATTTAAGCTCAGAGCAAACAAACTGCTCGTCTTTGCAGGTTTGATTTAGTGTGATCTTACCAGCCTGCCTAGATGTTCATTCCAAGAAAGATAATGAAAAGCTCTTCAGTTCTCCCAGTTTTCATGTTCTTCTTTCAAAACTATTGTGTGTAAAAGGAGACGTCCTGAATTAAACACGGCATTGTGGAGCTGTGGATTAATATGAAACCGCAGAAGCTGCGTCTCACTTAATTCCCAACACTGGCTTGTCCCAGAAATAGAGGCTTCAGCCACGCTGGAATCTCTACTGATTTTCCTTGTAGTCCCACAATAACAATCTTGCGCCCAGGTCATTAGACAAATCCACTCTAATCCCACTGTCTCTTGACAGACGCGCTTTTCAGTTGTCACACCGAGGGGTCGGAGGGACTGACTCCAGGGTCAGACAGGGCAGAGAATCCTGACCTCTTTAATGGCACAATTAAAACAGGCTGGGATATAGCAGCTTAACAGGCTTGACTGAGCTTTTGCCAGCTTTGGTTGATCATGTAAACATGTAAAGTCATCTCTTGTCATAAACAGGTTAAAGCCAAACATACTGTACCATTAATGAGTCTTTTAGATTATTGGAGTTTGTGTCTTCTGACTTCTCCTGTTTGCTTTACATCTAAATGTGGGAAGAAGCCATATTTCTTATGTGGTATTAGGAAATGGGAAATATTTTTCATGAAAAATGCTTATAGGTTTTTCCTTTGTATCCTCCTGTAGGGGCAGACTCTGACTGGGAATGATGTCTCTGGTGCACTCTGCATTGTTCAGCCATGGCCTGGTCTGGCACGGACCATTTATGGAGATCACCAGAGATTTGTAGACGCTTATTTCAAACCGTATCCAGGTTGGTCAACCTTAAATCCATTTCCCATTAGGTCACTAAGTGTTCTTGCCTGTTCAGACAGATATTTTGTCTTTCTCTCTTGCCCATTTGTGTTGCAGGCCATTATTTTACTGGAGATGGGGCATACCGGTCCAAAGAAGGCTACTACCAGATTACAGGGCGCATGGATGATGTCATCAATATCAGTGGCCACCGTCTCGGCACCGCAGAGATTGAGGACGCATTGGTGAGCCTGGGGAGACTTCGTGTTGTCTCTGTCCCACCAGCATGAAGAAGACTGCAGAAGTGTTAAAGAATAAGGCGCCAAGATGGTGAAGTTATGTATTTTGGAGGTCACTGCGTACTAGTGTATAAACTATCCTTGCATTTTCTAACCACACAGACAGTGTCCTAGGTCTGGAATTAAGCCCAAGGCCCCAGCACTGCGAGGCAGCAATACTAATCATTGCACGACTGTGCCGCCTGTACTGTATATAACTCATCTGTATATAGGTCATTTGTGCCTTTTGTGAGATCAGGGTTTTCAGCTTTTCTGGGTAAAGGACCACTCATTGCTTAACAGTCTCTGTTTCATTAATTGTGCCATGCTTAAATATATTAATATTTAAGACACATGCACACAGTGGTGCTCGCAAGAGGCAATGTTTGCTTTTGCTTTGGTCTCTTGACTTCGGTAAAATTATGATCATCTGTAAATCCTCTCTGATCTTTAAAAAGACACTCTGCCTCGGCTGGTCAAAAAGCCTTGGCAAGAAATATTGTTTTTGTCAGAGATGTATCTTTTTTAAAAAAAACTTTGTGAATAATTGTGCTGTGCACCACCGTAAGCATTTGTTTTCCATATCTTCCAAAACGCTTGAGATGTCAGGAATGTAAATTTTAACAGCGATACTGATTTTCAGGATGAGCATCCCGAAGTTCCAGAAACGGCTGTGGTGGGAATTCCTCATGACATTAAAGGGGAAGGTAGGTGTACAAACGGCCAGGTGTGGCCAAAATAAATATGGAATTAAAGGCATTTTTGAATCCTGCTATCTTCATGCAACATCTTCCCTCAAAAGTGACAATAAGTGACAAAAATTCTCAAGACAGTCTTATCTGTTCTTAGCAGAGAAAAGTTCTAAAAATGTATCATTTGATGGTGCATTGTGAAACACTGTATGATAATGCTTTGACTTATTTTTTGTTGAAGTAAAGCTGTATCTGTGTCCAATTCAGGTGCTAGAGGACTGTGGGATTTAATTCTAGCTTGGCTACCTATTTCTACTTACTGGTTTAGCTGAGAACGTATGACGGCGTTAACTAGTTTAACTACTACTACATTCTTACTGACTCAGAGTAGGGCCACTCACACTGAGGCTTAGACAGACATATGTGTTCTTTCCTTGGGCTTGTGTGGTGCAGATGTCCTGCCCACATTGCCGTGACCTTGGCACCACAGGAGCTCCAGTTGTTAGCATAGCCAGTCAGTGCACTTGTGGCAATAAAAGCGATTGTTGTATTTAATATTTAACTAATGATGTCTCCGGCACATGGGTTCCTTATAGCACATATCACAAGCAGACAACAAGATAACCAAAGGAGTTATCATGCATGGCAGAAGTATTTTAGAAGGAGGCCAAAGGAAACTCTTATCTTGGTTCTTGTAGCACCCTCCTGGCTGGAAGACAGAAACGGCAGGGGTGGTTACATTTTCAATAAGTACTTACATGTCCACCCAGCAACTACAGAAGCAGCTCTGTTTCATCAGCACCAGTGTTGTATGTTTTATATGTGTGTTAACTAACTGGCTGCAGAACAACTGGTTTCACAACTGGATTTTCACAACAGGACAAAAAACTGTCGTTTGAGAAGTTTAGCTACGAAGGACTGAACAGAGACTTGTAGAGACTTTACTGTAACAATTGCACACGCAAATCTGCTACTGGTGCCAGAAATGTGCACTCACAAGTGACCTTGTTAGTATTGGTAAAATATAGCCTAAGTCTTATTCTAAATTCGCAGTCTTATTCTGCAGGCGGCTATGATATTACAGTATATCTGTCGTCCTGCTGAAACTGTACTAACAGTCTGCCCTGATATAGTCTCTTACTGTGTGATCTTGCTTTTTTGTGAGAAGAACTGCTAGAATGACGTTTTGCTGTTTTTGTTTCTCCAGCTGCCTTTGCCTTTGTGGTGTTAAAGGACATTTCCCTCAGTCAGGCTGTGGTCATTGAAGAACTGAAGGCCTTGGTTGCTTCAAAAATCGCCAAGTATGCTGTTCCTGATGACTTTCTGGTAAGAACAAGTCTTGTATGAAATATACAGTGATGAACAGAACTGTACAGCTTTCCCTGATGGTGCAGAGTTATGCACTTATGTATTTAATAGTAGCGTAATGCAGCTCCCCACCTGAACATGTTCTTAATATGTTGATTGCATTCACCCTCCTGAGTCAATTCTTTGGAAACCATTACCAGCGTCGTAGAAATATGTATGCATACTATCAAAGTGTACATTTGTCACCAAACTGGCACATAAAAAAGAGAGAGGTTCTGTTTGCAAAAGTAATATCCATTTCCCCTAAAGTAGTGTTTTTGATTGGATCTTTTTTCTGCTCAATCAATTTTTAGATTGTCAAACGGCTGCCCAAGACTCGATCTGGCAAGATCATGAGAAGAGTGCTGAGGAAAATAGCTCTCCGTCAGACCAGCGACCTGGGGGATGTGACAACGCTGGATGACCCGAGTGTGATCGCAGAAATCGTGGAGACTCTCACTCGACACAAGAGCCCGGGCTCTTAGGGGAGCTGAAAGCAGACAGCTGCCTCTTGGTCATACCAGCATGTCCCTCAGCAAACAGTACTGGCAGTGTTTCCCTGGCCAAAGACAGGACTTAGTCATTAAAGAGACTGTGGAACTGCAGCTGTAAGTATGGGCTCACCTGTCAAAACCCAGTTTCTGTATCTGCATTTCTACCCTAGATTAGTGTCAAAGCAACCTTAAATATGAATAAAATATAGTATAACAATAAAATAAAATTATTATTTGTGTATAATGATAATGAAATATCATTTAAATAATGAATAATAATAATACTTGTGTCTCTGACAGATTATATACAGTATATACTGTATATATAATATTCTGTATATACAGTATACTGTGTTACAGACATACACCTATAAGAATACAGCACATTATATAAAATGTAAATCTAAACATATTTAGACATGGACTTATAAATATGTAAAGAACAATCAGTCAAACCTACTTACTATCACTTATGTTGAGATTAAAATAAAATGTAACAGTCCAGTAATATTATAAGGAAAAGGAATGAAATCGAATTATTGATAATGTAATTTTTTGATATCAGATTTATCAGTAATTTGATCTGATTTATTTCCCAGTTTCTATACTTCATACTGACTGAAAATCTTAACAGTATCCTAACTTCATATCTGGTATTACTGTATACCTCTACAGGTCAATTGATCAAATTTAAGTATACAAAACTAAACATTTTACTTATTCATTAGTAATGTGCTTCCCTGAAATAAAATTATATGCTTTTTATTTATTTTTTTGGTCCTGAAATGTTCATTATAAAACAGGAATGCGGTTCATTTTTGTCAGAAACCTCAAGTGAACTTCGCTAATACACTGTGAATGGTCAATTGTTACACAAGGGACAGTAGTATGAGATAGCTACTGTACTTGTTAAACAAGTAGAAAAGGGCAGCTCTTTAAAAAAAATACAGATTAATCAGAATTTTATCTGAATACTAAAGGAATTACACCAGAATATCTCAGGTACAGTACTTCATTGTCACAGTTATTCATTTATAATAGTCATAATACTATCTAAACTAGAGTAATCACTAATGAAATTAATACTGATATGTGGCACCAGTGAATTAGGACTATACAATAATAACTAGACTCTTCTGTGATTTTTCCCTGTTTTTGAAACCTGGTCTACAGATCAAACAGAACGGAAGAGGTGCAAGTGGCAGTTTACAGTAATTCCATGATGAGGAGAATGAGTGCAATTATAGCTTTCTGGGGTTTAGGGCCGAAAGGCTTGGTCACCTTTTTTTCTTTTTAGTGTAGAATTACCTTCGACTTATGTTTGATCTGTAGACGAGCGCACAAAAAAAAAGGGAAATCACTCGCAGCTGTTTTTATTTTGAATATAAACTTTTTTTACATCAAATCCACTGTCCCAGTTTGCTACTGTACTTAGTATTGAAGAATGGCATTGTATGTTTGAAGTCTAGGACAGGAACAGCCCTGTTCTGGGGACTGCACTGCTCTAATTATGGAAGCAGGTGACAGAGTGGCTCAATACCGCCACACTTTTGTATAATGCAGAGCTGTCTGACTCCATTCCTGGAGGACCTTGTGCCTTCAGGGTTTTGTTTCAACCTGTGTAGTCAATTAAACAATGAACTTTAAATATTTTATTTAAAGAAAAATTTAAAGCCATTATAAACATGTATGCATTCTAATACAGCTTCATCATCCTCAAAAACAAGATGCATTTTTACAGTGCATTATTTACTGTATGATTTAAGCAGGTCTGTTTTTAATCAAAGATCAGTCAGCTGCAGTTATTAGAATCATCTATTACTAAATCCAGTTTTCATCTATTACCAAATCCAGTGCTCCACTTCAACCAATTTGAATGGAGGCCTGATAGCGGTTAAATATGATTAAATTTAATTCTAGAATCCTAAGAGTTGTCTCTGGTTAATAATGATAAGTGAAGGAATGTAAAAACACAGTAACCACTCTTCTGATTTGTGTACTTTATTGTTGTTGTTACCACATCCTGTTCCATTTCAATCAGAACATGTTTACACGATTGTCCTGTATTCTGTTCAGCATTGACTGTAATGTCACATCTTGTAACATGACTCTGAATGTTCATCCATACCTGTGAATGCTTCAATTATTACATACCCTACTGTCTAGTCATAACGACTGGAATATTGTTATTAGTGTGGTCAAAACAATGTTTTCACAGTTAAGGATACTGTGTAGTATACATGTCTAATGTACTGTCTCCTTTCTGTTACAACTGCAAACCAGACTGCTCACAATGTTTGGGACTGCATAATACAGGGTAAGGCTGTGTCAGATACAGATGTCTACGGACACTTTCCTTTAAAACCTTATATTGAATAACGTATCTCATTAGACAATGGTTTTGTGCACTAATCAGCTAGTGATTTGACACCATTGGCTGATAAGTGCAGTAGTACCACATTTGTCCAAATCAATAATTCACTGACATTACACAGTCACTTAATCGGCAGGTTTCCTCCAGTTCCCATTCATGTCTATTATAATCTGTGTCAGCGTCGTGAAGCTTATCCTGAAATCCAATCAAGGAGATTGCTGGGTAATTTTAAAGAATCAACTTTAATTTGAGTTAAAATCTGGTGAAGAGATGACCACACTTATGTCATACAGAAATATCTGTATCTTAGACACAGCCTTAATAGAGGCAGCATGTTATCTGTATAATGATTGTGATTATGTAGTTGAACGCAGAAGACATTTAGTGTTTTGGAAGTCAATAAAAAGCATTATTAAAAAAAAATGTCTTTTATTAAGCCGTCCTAAATAATACAGACTGTAAACAGTGTCGGGGGGACATGGTGATGAAGTGGTAAACATTGCTGCCTCACAACGCTGGGGCCTTAGGTTCAGTTCCAGGGGTGCTGTCTGTGCAGAGTTTGTATGTTCTCCCCATTTGCATGGGTTTCCTCTGGGTGCTCCAGTTTTCTCCCACAGTCCAAAGACATGCTGGTAGTTTAATTGGTTTCTGGGAAAACAGGCCCTGGTGTGAGTGTGTGCATGGTTGTGTCTGTGAGTGTGTGTGCCCTGTGATGGACTGGTGTCTCGCTCAGGCTGTAACAACTCCTGGGACAGACTCCGGGCAGCTGTGACCCTGAATTGGATAAGTGCTTATTGAAAGTGATGTGACAGAAACAGTATAACGGAGACCCCCTAGTGGCCACATGTCTTTGAACACAGTGTTACTGAACCAATGTGCATCTCTGGGGTCCTCAGCCCTACAGATCCTGCAGACACCCCAGGTACTGTATATCTTCATGACAGAATGCCATATCTTCCTTAGTAAGTGGATGGACAGATGTTTACTGCAGCACACAGTGACCAAAAGACTTGAGAATTTACAAAGTAGATGACTGTTGGAAACAATGTAAGCTCAGATGTTTGTGTTCTAAAAATAATTTAGGCAGTAATAGTGAGGGATATTCAGTGTTTTAGCAATATCACCTCCAGAGATATTGCAGTAAAATTAACCTTTTGTCCCAGATTCACAGACAAAATATACTAAGAATTGCACAGCCACAAATCAGATGAAAATACAAAATTAATATATGAAACGATCATGAATTGTTTCAGAGATGTTCCTCAAATAAGGTATTCGGACCCTCAAGTCCAAGCGCCAGCCTTTGTATTTACTTACATGAATAAATTTAATAAATAAATGTACAGAGCAACCTTCATTACAATATGGTTTGTCATTATGTTGTAACAAGGAGATTAGCTGACCTTTGAACCCTTGAGTTGTCCACTTGGGCTTTTATTGAACTTAACTCTGGTGAGGAGAACAGCTCATTCTGCTCAGTCTTCCACTTGAGACACTGCAAGCTTACCTGGTAGAGTGCAAAATCCATATTCCCACCCATAGTCAGCTGCTCCAGTCACTCTTAATAATGCTAACTTAAAGGATGCTTACAGTACATCCACAGTCCTGTCAGCGAGGCTCCCTGGTGCTACTGTATCTCTGCTTCTCCTTGCATGGTCACGGATGAGTGTGCAGCCTGTTCCTTGCCCTTCAGAACTTATCAAAATGCACAAACCTGGTACCGTTGCCCCGTTTTTTCACGTACTGTATCGGTACAAATGGTCCAAGTTGTCCCATATTTAGTATCTTCTTATATACAGTATACAGTAGAACATATAGTGCACCATTTCTCCTGTAAAGATAATGTATGTGTGGTGAAAGGACAAGTAAAATTCACATACTGTACATTGTGTTTACTTATGATAAGGGATTCTGTTAAGAATGATCGTATTTTCTATGCATTCCAGTGAATTTAATTTTCTAGTTGCACAATGTCCCATTTTTATTATTATTTCTAAGCTAAGACTTATCATAATCACTAATCAGAACGGATTGTATAACACAGCAACATTTCACAAAATACAGTGGTAAAAAAAAAAGTATTTTCAGCAAAGAATAGGCTTCGTGCTTTTATTCTGAAAAGGAGTGAATTGCGTCATGAATGACAGCCAATCAGCTCCCAGCGGTTCTCGAGAGGTTAAAGGTCGTGAGCTGGGCCTGTTTTCATTCTTGCAAAACAGCGCATAGGTGCAGCAGGGCAACGGCAGGGTTTTAGGACTGGGAGATTGTTCAAGTGATGTCTTTGTAAATCGATACTGCGGCGAAGACCGGAATTGGGAACATCGACAATAGGACACGCTAGCATTTCAGGATGAATGAGACCGATGGTTTGCGGTACAGGAGGTTGAATAGACCTCAGGTGATCACAGATGAGTCTCAGGAGCCCGAGCACAAGAGTACAAGGTACTGGTATCTTTTTCGTTCCCGGAGTAATTATCATTGACGGGGTTCGAGTTGGTCAGCAAAAAGCTTATTACAACGTGCCCGTCGGTTAGTTGTTTCCCCATTATGACCCAGAACATTACGAGAGACTGTACTCAGCTACAGATATTTCACCTCAGTGTGCAGGTAGGTGTGACCCATTGATGAGCCCTCGATACTGATTTAGCAGTGCTGATCGTGCATTATGTGAATGGTCTCACACTGCGCGAAAAACTGACGCGTTCAGCATTGTGAGCGAATGTGTGCGTTTTTGTTTCTTTATCAGCTGCCTCACCGGTTTACGTTTGCCGACAGCCTGCGCATATTTACGAGGGAGCACTGCTGTGTTTCTGCTTGCATGTTCATATCGGAAATGCTGTCAGACTGAAAAGAGCAGAACGCTGCAGACGAGAGAGCAGTGTTGCCGATTGTTTTACGTTTATCCTTCTAGTGAGCATCATTGTCTGCAGTCAACAGTGAGACAAAAGAGCAACGATGATACTGACAAATGTCCGATAGATCTTTGGTGTAACGATGACAGGGACAGAACATTTTGCAAGTTTACTGCTCATTCTACCGAGCTTCAGAGTTGAGTAGGTTTTAAAAAGGAGAGCTGGTGTTGGGCGTTGCAATTCGGTGACTTTCGGAATGTGCAGTGATGAACAGCACGTAATGAAAGTACTTAAGTAGGCTTCGGGGTACAAACTTTTAGGAATCCGTTAGAAACTGCAGTGGAAGTTTATTCAAACTGACTATATGTTTACAGAACCCGATTTGCTTCCTTTTCACCCGAGTGGTATTGTCAGTAGTACATACGAGATCCTTGTCAAAAAGTTTACAGTGTATGACAATTGAGAAAATGACATCAATAAGCTGGAGCAGTTGGTGTAATGTTTTTTGCTAAGTGATTGAACTAAGAAGGGTGTAAGTGGGATATGGTTAGCAAAAAAGATTTTTTAACATGTGGGCTATGTTTAAAAGATGATATTTTAAAGATTAAATCCTGTGAACTGCAGGCTAATCCCACTATTTTAATATACGGTGCTAATGTAATTAATTGGTGGTTAGCACTAGTGCTTCAGGAATGCACTGTCCTGTGTCTGACAGGCTCGTTTCTGTGTGCGGTGTTCTCACTGTCCTGTGTCTGACAGGCTCGTTTCTGTGTGCGGTGTTCTCACTGTCCTGTGTCTGACAGGCTCGTTTCTGTGTGCGGTGTTCTCACTGTCCTGTGTCTGACAGGCTCGTTTCTGTGTGCGGTGTTCTCACTGGCTGGGGGGGGCCTCGGGGTGCTCTGGTTCCTCTCACCACTCAGGGGCGTGCTGGTCAGGTCTGACTGGTTCCACAGAGATACCGTAGGATCCCCTGCTCCCCACCTCGTCACTTGCGCAAGATCAGCTCTAGTTATGGGACTACACAGACGGGCCACCTTTGTACAGCATTCATGATCTGGCAGTCGAGCCAGGTCTTGCTCTGCAGTAAGAGTGGTTGCAACACTTGGGTGCACGGAGAAAAACAACATGTCTGCCAAGTGCTGAACGGAACAAGCTCTGTCATGATGAATGCGCTAAACCAGTCTGGCTCAATTAAGATTTTTTAAATTATTTAAACCCTTAATAAACAGTTTATTTTATTAACTGGAAGGAAGGAAAGTATGTTGCGGTTTTGCCTGGTGGGCATTGAAAGAGTCGGTGTGAAGTTAATACTCCCTTTTTTCTCATGAAGTCAGTTCTTAAATGTGGTGTGAAATGTACAGCAAAGCTCTTTCTACTCCAAATGTCTGGAACATTAGCACATCAATCTAAATTCTCACCCCTTATCCAGTTCAGGGTCACAGGGGAGCTGGAGCCTGTCCCAGCAAGCAACGGGCACGAGGCGGGGGCAGGGTACACCCTGTAAGTGACATCAGTCCATTGCAGGGCACACACAGACAGGAAAGCTCTAGGCATCATCAAAGACCCCACACACCCCAGCTACAGACTCTTTGACAGCATTCGGGCCCGGACTGCCAGACTCAGAGACAGTTTTTACCCCTGCACTATCAATCTATGAAACTCCCAGCCTCTCTCGCCTCTCACCTATGATCTGAACCTCACAGTGCCTTCTCTCTTACCAAAACTCAAACACACATTAAAATCTACCTCTACCTCACATGTCAAGAAGCTCACTCCCCATCATTTTCTATCCTTTATTTCATTCTGTTGATGTATGATTTTGCTCATCTTATGTTGTTTTGCACATTGCCTGTTGTCTCTGTCTTTCTTTTCCTATACAATTGTGTTGTTGTTGTTTTTTTTTTACTTCTTACCATCTGAGAGCTAGCTAAATAGCATTTTGTTATACCGTATACCTGTATATGAGTATAATGACAATAAACTTGAACTTGATCAGGGTCAAATTTTCCAGAAGTCAGTTAACATGCCAGCATGCCTTGGGACTTTGGGAGGAAATGGGAGCAAACCCACACAAACGTGGAGAGAACATGCAGACTCCACGCAGATAGTCCAAAATTGAGCCCAGGGCCCCATCACTAAGAAGCAGCAATGCTACCCACTGCACCTCCACGCTGCACTGCAAGCACAGTACGTCTTTAATTTCTGAAGCCCTGCTGTTCCCCCTTTCAGCACCTACAGCGGGAGAGTGTTCCGCCTGACTCTGCTCACACTGGCCGCCTTGCTGCTGGTCCCTCTCCTGGTGGCCATCCTCCTGCTGGAGTCGCCCATCCAGCCTCAGCGTTTGAGGTAAGACGGGCAGCAGTTCAGCTTCCCGATGACCTTTCATAGAGCAGGAAGATGTAGACGCAACAGAACTGCCTTTCTGATGCAAGAGAATCCTGCCTTGGCATCAGAGGGTATAATTCATTCCAGACTGCAGCACAGAATCATTTGAGTCTTTTCATTCTAGTCTCAGAAATGAGCGGATGGTTTTCTTGTGTTGAGCTGTACAAAGGACCAGAATAGTTTAATTCATTTTCGCTCAGTATTATCAGTGTATTTTACATTTAGTGCTAATTCTACTACTACTACTGTATTTCGACTGAAGTCCATCTGTAGGCAGGCAAGTTTGGATGCACACATTTCTCAACTGTTTTGTTGAAATGTTCTGTTGGCTTTTTCAGAAGAGTTGCTAAATGCGGCAATATTTCACAATGTTGAGCGAAGACCTTTTTTGTACAATTTCAGCTTTAGTGAACCTCCCCTCATGTCTGGCTGTTTGGAGCCAAACTTTAAGCTGAGACAAGCGGAGAGGTTATTTGAAGGCCAGCTGATTGGGCCAGAGTCCATTGCCAATATAGGAGGTAGGTATGGGACAATGCTGACATAAGAGCTGGGGTCTGCCAATAACCACTCACTTTCTGTACACTCCTGACATCAAGACACGTCTCTTCTTAAGAATTCAGAGATCGTGGTCTGTTTTCATTACATCTGGACATTCTGGGGTAAAAGGCAATATTTCTTAACTCCCTTGTTGGTACTTTACCAAGAAATGTCTCTGTTGATGTCGTGGTCCCAAAGATAATTATTTTACTAAAGTGGAAGATGTTTAATACATTAAAAGGTTACTATTTTTTAAAATTATTTCAGTTATGTGACTTTTGATTTTCCACCTTGTCTCCAGATGTCCTGTATACAGGAACCGCAGATGGGAAAATTGTCAAAATCGAGGGCAATACCATCCATGTTGTAGCAACACTGGGGCGACCTCCTTGTGGTAAGGGTGTAAGGACTAAGTTATGTATAAGGTGCATGGTAAAAGGATGTTACTATAGCCTGATCAAAAATGAATGAAATTAGGTTGGAGTTATATACTGTGTTTCTTATCTGCGTAGAAGAGCAGTATGAAGGTGTGGTTGTCATTTGCCCAGTTATTTTTTTCCAGAGATGCCTGACACAGGTTTCAAAATTGATTTTCATTCCTGCTTGGCTCTCATTATGCATAATTGAGCCTTTTATTGACCTCTCAGTAGGATTGGTTTGTTTTCACCCCCTAAATATGCCAGAGGTGACCTTTTAGCCATTCCGATTCATCTCCAAACTTTGCATAGAAGAAAGAGATAGATAAAAGTGCCAATCAAGCAACACATTGATTCAATGAAGTAGAGAGCTGGGCTGCATGGCAAATCAGTGGGCATGGGGGGTCCCCAGGACCAGAGAAGACTGCGCAGGCCGAGCCAGGTCTGTTGTCTCTCTGTCAGTCATGAAGTCCTGCTCACTGACTTTACAGGGTCTCGAGACGATGAGCCAACCTGTGGACGACCCCTGGGGATTCGAGTCGGACTGAATGGCACCCTCTTCGTGGCCGATGCCTACCTGGGACTGTTTGAAGTCAATCCAGTCACAGGTCTGTGGGATGGGGGCGGCCTTTTCTGGGGGCTTTTCTTCCTGGGAGAGAATGTTCCCTTTCATTTGAAAAGTAAAATGCTAAAAATCTTGAAAAGCACAGCTGAAACTCGGTTTCCTCGGTGCTTTACGACTGTAACCATGCCAGACTGTGTCTGCTTTCACACTGCAGGTCTTTGAGTGATGGTCTGGCTGTGTGTGAAAGGTATTTGCCTGTTTGCCTCAGGCTGTTATGTCAATATTGCACACAAAAGAAAATACCAGGTGCCAAATACCAACTGTTCAATACTGGGAAAATACTCTGCGTTAAATAACATAAAGTTGCATGGTTTTGTCTGTAAGAGGGTTGCTTTCCCAGCTATATTTATTCATTAGTTATTTATTTGCTGTGTTTGCTGTTTATTTGCAGCAGGAAAGGATCGTTGGAACATTTTTTACGATAAATTGTTTTTAAAATGATAAAGAAACATGTTTTTTTAGTTTCTGTGGGCTGTTGGGCCTTTGGGGCATGAACTCTTGTAAGTTGTTAGCTGTCTGCCAGTTCATGTTTATCATTTGTCTGATCTCAGTATGACCATGCTGTAATGGCACTTGCCTTTGTGTCAGTAGCTCTTTAGTCTATGTTTCTGTAAAGATACAGTGGCCTGAATACTTGCGCAGACCCTTTGAGGTAGAGCTCCACTAACAAACACCTGCATAGATGCAAAAGCTTAAAGATGTTTCTTATTAGAATGACTGAAATTCAAAACGTTTTGTAAACACTCATATGCTAACATGCCTTTTTTAGTTGAGGGGATTTCTTGCAAGCTTCCGTAGGGCTGTAGTGTAGTCTGTGTGGCCACGCTGAACTCCATGCTTTCTCCTTGATTTCCAATCAGGGGCTGTGGACACACTGGTGTCAACCAGGAACCCCGTGGCGGGCCGGCGCCTGTCCTTCGTGAATGACCTGGACGTCACCCGCGACGGCAGGAAGATCTTTTTCACAGACTCCAGCAGCAAGTGGCCGCGGAGGGATTACTCTTACCTCATCATGGAGGGCACCGATGATGGCCGGTAATAGTCTTGCTGCGTCCGTCCGTTGTCTGACCGCCTCTGCGGTTCCGGCCCGTGGGGGCGCTGGAGCCTGTGGTGGCAAGCACTGGGCGCGAAGCAGGGTAGGCTCTGGCCCGTCCTTCACAGGGCACGTACAGGCACAGCCGCGCGCTTACACCAGGGCCGCATGAGCACGGGGAGAACATGCAGACTCCACACGCACAGCACGCCAGGTGTGGAATTGAAGCCAGGGCCCCAGACCTTGAGGCAGCAATGCTCATCACTATGCCGCCCGGTGCAATAACACTGAGGTTAAAGGTTGAAGAAAGTCGGATGAGCACTGTAATGGTGTTTGTCTTGACTTGAGAAATATTTAAAATTAAACTTTTGGCCACTATTGGCTTCTAATGTGTTTTTTTAGACTCAGGACAAGTATTTATTGTATTGAATCCCGACTTTAATCCGTGTGTTGCTGGATTGGAATCTTTTAAAAACAAGTTCTTCTCAAAGTTTTCTGATTCTGATTTTTGGTTGGGCAGCTCATATGTAACTGTAGGTATTTTCATAGGACTCAATGGAGAAAATGCAAACCCCAGTATGTAGCTAGACTTAAACCTCAGCAAGAACTTATCATCTTGAATTGGCATTATGAATGCAGATTGGGTAGCTCACCAGATGGGAGGATTTCTGGATTGAAACAGTGCACGTGAATGTGTTTCTTTGACCTTATGTGATTAGTGTAGTTTATTGAAGCTTTATGGCCTTTACCTCGTACTGTGTCCTTGGTTGTAAAGGAAAGCCCTTTGTTCTGCTTATTCAGATGTCTCTCTGGTACATATGAACTCTAACATTAAAGCAATTGTGAAGATCTATAACAAAACAAATCGGAAGGAAGGAACCTGGACATCTTTTCTGAAGAAGTTTCCACAGCCGAAACGTTGTGTTCTCTTTCTTCTTTTTTTCAGCATGGAATAAACCTATTACTTGTTTCTTTGCAGCCTACGCATGCTGACGCAGCTACCCACTGAACTATCTTTTCTTTGGCAGCCTCTTGGAATATGATACGGTCACCAGGGAGGTCAGTGTTCTCCTGGATGGCCTGAGGTTTCCCAACGGAGTCCAGTTATCTCCCAATGAAGACTTTGTGCTGGTGGCAGAGACAACTATGGCAAGGATACGCAGGTGTGATTTATGCAAGATTAGCACTAGGTGGCGGATTATGATTTTCCAAGATCCTTTAATAAATGCCCATGCTGTGACGCACGTTGTTGATTTTCTTTAGTGGCCATGATCTCTTGCTTGCAGTTCAGAACAGAGTGGCTCTGAGAAAGCAGGGTTTAATATGCTCCCACTTCCCATGCCGGGGTCATCAGTAAACCAACCGCTAACCACTGAGACACCATGACAATACAAGTAGTTTTTTTGCTTATTTAGATTAATTGTATTTATTGTATTAGCTAATGTATATTTGCTTATAGAGAAGTTTACATTTAGCCACATTCTCCTTTAATAGAACTGGAAAAGCATCATGTTAATAATGCATCTGAGGGAAAGCCTCAGTCTTTTGTCCACAGTTAATAGTTTATTTAATCCCCTCACAGAGTAACCCCTTGAAGGTAAAGTGCTATATACCATTGCCCTAGACAGTTTGGGGGAAAAAGTGCAAGGCCTTAAATAATTATCTTTGCCCTTTATAACCAGCGTTACAAAAGCATCACAAAGTACTCGGTGTTCTCAGTAAGGCAGTGTTGTAATAGGTGATGCAAGGCAAAAGGTTGCCTAGGCAACCAAACATTCTTTAAGCAGTGTTTCCCAGCTGTATGGAAGACAGTTTTTTATTTTAATGAATAAGCGGGATGATTGGGCAAGCAGTCGCTAAAATACCCACGTTTTTAATCTTTTTACAGTTGAAAGGAATGATATTCAGCCTTCATGTGAGCGTCTACTGTTGAAGTGGCATTTAGGCAATTGCAAATGGTTCAGAAGTCTTGTTCTCCTGTGATGCTGTGTTAACTGGAGATAATGAAAGAGAGCACAGAAAGAAAAAGAATAAAATGTTTTAGACCTTGAGTTCACTTGAACTGTATGGTGTTCACTCCACCAAAACATTTGGTTTTTGTTCTTGTTCCTGATCTACCGAGTGTGTCATTTACTTTTCAAGTGATTTGTTTTGTTTTCCATTTCCTACCTAATGCAGTTCATCTTGATTGAAATATACGGTATATACGGCACTATAGACCACAAAAGCACGTTGTATCTTTGTCATTGTTGCTAGTGAAACAAGTAGGCGAGCTGTTCACAACAGATCTTTCCCAGTAATTCCACAATGTTATTGCAGACAGTCCTTAAAATTGCTCTTACTGGTAATTCCCCGGGAATTGCCACAGATAACATTCCTGCTTTCTCTTGAGGTGTCATGTGTCCGGACTGCAGAAAGGAGGAATGGAAACGTTTGCAGAAAACCTTCCTGGTTTTCCCGACAACATCCGCAGAAGCAGTTCGGGGGGTTACTGGGTTTCCATGTCAGCTGTGCGCCCTAATCCTGGCTTTTCCATGCTGGACTTCTTGGCTGATAAGCCTTGGGTTAAAAAGATGATTTTTAAGGTAAGAAACTGAGTTTACGTAAGGGAGTAGAAGGAACTTGTATTTAAAAGGGGAAATGATGGATCCTGGGGTGCAGTGTTTCTTTTGCACACTTACACAAAGTACAGGATTAGCCTAGATGCTGCTAGTTGCAGTCTGCACTGTCACCAGCTGAAGAGTCTCCATAGGGTGGTCCACAGTTGGCCAAGTGATCTGGAGTCTGGGTGGGCTTGAGTCAGTCATTTCCTCAGCAGCCCGTGAGTCAAGTGCTTCCCCCAGACCTGTGACGTGTTGAGCCTTCAGTAATGTCAATTTGAAATAAGCTAATCCAGTTAGTGCTAAATGCAGAGAGGCCTTCGCAGTCTGTCAAGGGTCAGGTCGCACGGTTCTGACTCCAGAGTATCCGTACTAGTGGAGGAGTTGGACTAGTAGCACCAGCTGACAATTGACAATTCCAACAGGAATCATAGTAACAGACATATTTTTCATAGCTTCTGAAACAAATTCTGAAGAGCTGGAAGTAATTTACTATTGATCTTAAATGGCCAGAGGCACAGTTATATGCAGTACGACTCCCATCTTTATAGATCCACAAACGTAGTACGTGCTTACTTGATTGGAAGTGATTACCTTATTTCTGCAAAAGAGATATTTTCTGTGTAAAATGTAAGCAACGAATCGCACAAAATTGCATACTTTTAAGGTTCATATGGTTGATTACTTTCCTAAAGAATGTGGAAGAATGAGTATTATGTACCGTATATTACTTATAAAAGTAATATATAAAGTCTGTGCTCTATTACACATCCCTGAGAGATGCCAGTTTTTAATTTTTCATCTGACACAATTTGTAGTCAAGTAGAAATCAATTTTTACCAGTAATTGTTCCCTCAGTGAAACAATTGATTCTATTATGCCACTAGATGGTGCTGTTGACATTTGTATGCAGATATACTGCAGAATAAACCAGGGTCGTAGCTTATTCAACATATTCAGGATTTCAGAGGCCATCTGGCATCAATTCTGCATTGTTTTTAGATGCAAAGCAAAATTATTTAATCCCTAGCCTGAACAATTCCCACAAACCCCATTCCTCTTGAACACTGTTGGAACCGAAGTTCAGTCCCACAGAGTAACAGCACATCTGTTTAAAGAGAAACCGCAAGAAGGAATTGAGGGGAATTGAGTGGAGCTGCAAATATTTCAGAACTTTGTGTAATACATGTCTCTTTCTGTTGTTCGGCCCAACAAGTCTTCGGTATTAGGCTAGTCCTAGTATTTGAACTGGCAAGTGTCTAGGTATTGATTACTCAAAGTCACGTTATTTTGTGGTTTATGCACGATTCATTTAGGAGCGCTGTACGGCGGTTGCATGCACTGTGCGTGTGGTTGAGTTGAGCCGTTGTAAACTTTGCTTGTAGATCCTCAGTCAAGAGGTCTTGATGAAGTTTGTGCCGAAGTACAGCCTCGTGGTGGAGCTGAGCGAGAGTGCGGCCTGTAAGCGGAGCTTTCACGATCCCCACGGCGTTGTGGCGACGTACATCAGCGAGGCCCACGAGCACGACGGCCACCTCTACCTGGGCTCCTTCAGATCTCCTTTCCTGTGCAGGCTGGACCTCAGTCAGGTGTGAGGACGGAGGCCTCTCGCTCTCCTGTTGCACATTGTGTTTCCCATAGTGCACTGCACCATGCCATCCATTCAAGCAGTGGTTCTCAAACTGGGGGGCACGCCCTCGCTGGGGCAGGGGGGATGCAGTGCTTCTCGGAGGATTAAGGGGAATAAAATGTTACCACGCGCTTCATCTGCAACATCGAGCCACTTAATCAAATCTTACTGATGGGTTCAGGCCCTTCGCAGTTTCTAGATGACACATTATACACTTGACTGATCTGCATGAGGCTGGGCTGGTTCAGCAGACAACAGACTTCATCCAAAAAGTAATTCTCTTTGGTATGCACATGCATGAAAATCACAGATAATGAAATTAACACATTTTTATGCTCTGTGATTTATCCATTTTTCTGTTTCCCAAGACGCTGACATATCTAACATGCAAAATTTATACTGGGGAACAATTTGAATTTATCAGTTTTTGTTACAGTGGATGCAAGCATTTTTGCTTGGATGGCTACCTATGGAACGTACGTACAGAACTGAAAAGGTGATGCTTTTAAAGATATATTCTCAATTATGTCTGGAAATTCTTATCAGACGAGGGGAAGAATAGCTAACCAAGCCAAGCAGCAGTAACCTTGGTACAACGATCCAGTACAGTTAATCAGATAAATAAAAAAAAAAGTTTTCCTAGTCTCAACAATCAACAAAGTCTTAATCTTTCATTTGCATTTGATGCAATAAAGCCCCTTTTCTAGGTGTCTTTGTATTAAAAATCACTTACTTCTTTTGATGAAAACTAGCCCCGTGTGAGGGGTTATTTGCCATTCTCCATCGCCAATGCGACGGACCGCTGACTTGCTGGGGTAGAGAAAACCGCTTGCTTTGGAATAACGCTCTACGTTTACGGGCTTATGGCAGTTGTTGGATTTGGTATGAGTGTAAGTGTGGCTTTATGGAGGAACTGGTCGTTGATTTGCCAAACTCTGTAGTTAATCTGGGAAGTATACCCTGCTACCTGACACCATGTCTTATTTGCAGAAACAGGTGGAAGAGATCCTTGGATCATTTAGCTACAGACTACCGAAAATGCGAGGCAGGCTCAACTATGTAAGCTTTCATATGTTCCTATAGTCATCCAATTATCCACTGGATTTTCCTAGATTTTTGGCTTTGAGCAGCTTATGATGGCAGTAGTGACACGGTTACTGTCCACTGTATCGTCAGTTGTCTCATCTGAAACACAGGAGATAAAAACTGCTGAAAAGCAAACACCTTCCAGAGTGAAGATATGGGAAGCACACTTTACAGTAAAAGTCCATAGTACAATAGAAAATAAAATGGTTATAAAATAGAAAACATATTTGGCAAAGGGAGAACAAATACAGAGCATGTTGTAAATGATGTCCTGAAAAGTGCGGTAGTTAGATTTTTCATAATAGGAGCGCGGCTTGACATTACAGAACAGAAAGAGAAGGGTGTGCATGGAAAAGTCTGAGGACCAGCGTTTGAAGTTAAAAAAAAAAAAAGCCAACCTGTTTCAATGTTTTTTGAAACGTAGGTGTGTTTCTTTTTTTAATGGTGATTCACAAACCCCCCCCTTTTCATTTCTGTTACTATGAAACACTTCTTCCTCTTTGTTGAAAGAGGAGAAACTACAACACCAAAAAACAGTAGCCTTGTTATTCCTTTCCGATTCCCTGATTTATTGGTTAGAAAGACACTGGCACGGGAGTAATATTTTTTTGCTCACCTGGAGCATGTTAAGAATTGGCACTACATCCCTGTGAGCTTTTCCGTAAAAGAGCTCTGATTCAACATCTGGTTTGAAATGTTGACTTAATAGAACAGAAAGGCACCTTTTCTGCTGTCTCGTTAAGGCACAAATTGCCATTTACATGTAAATGTTGAGAATGTCAGAAATACTTGAATCGGGAAGCTGTCATGTGTTAAGCTAAAAGCACGTTGTCTGCTTTTAACATCGTCTTCCAGATGTTTGTTTGGGAACTGATTTTTGAAGATTGTTAAAGCACTGAAGAGAAAGAAGTCTCCGATGCTTGAGACGTACATCAGTATAATGTGAATAATGGATTATAGTGAACAAGACGTCACTATAATCCATTACCTAAATATTGTCATAGTCCTTTTTCCTATTTATGTGGATTTAGTTTTGTCATATTAATCTTATTCAAGCTGCCAACTGCTGATTCTTGTACTGTATATAGTGTTTTATTCTATCTAAGTAGGATTTATATAGAGAAGCAGTATTAGAGTCTTAGTAAACTGGCTGACAATGCTTTACAAGCCTCTGTTCATTCTGCTTTAAAACAGAGTCTGGTTAACCAAGTCTGTTTTGGGAGCAAATTAGTACAATTTGTACAATAATAAATAGACCAATCTGATTTCTACTAATTTTTAAAAATTCCACTCTACTCTTAGTTATACTAAGTAGTCACATCAGCTATTCGTCTTTTCCTGTTCAGCAGTTTCTGCCTTGTCGTCTGACCTTTTTTTAGGCAGAAAGTGGTTTTCGACTGTATTCTAGTAATCGCACAACAATGCATAGAGTTGATTAATGTCCTCAAAACAGACTTTTTAAATGACGTTTCTATAGTTCCTTTGCTTTTTTTGATTAAATCAGGTTATATTGCGTTTTTTCTGTGTATCTGTGTGTAACATTGTGCTCTGACAGTCTTGGTGCCTCAGAACGCAGCCTCTGAAGATGGCTCCCTAGGTAATGAGGTATATTAACGATTAATGCCATGTGGAGTTCAGAGCACAGTGCTGTGCACATAGTGTGGGTTGTGGAGGGATGCGTGATGCTAGTCACTAACCTAAATATCAAGTCAAGATCTGTTGTGGGCAAGCTGAGTTTGCCAAGAAAAATGGCAAAACAACCTTGGTATCAGCAACAAGAATTATCATTGGTTAGCCATTAGTAAAATAATTGTAAGGATGTTCCCTGCGCATCTTACAAATATGCTATTTCACTTTGTCTACACTAAGTGCTTTCAAAATGTTTTGCTCCAGTGCTAAATATGCCGGATTTTCCTGATGATAAACCAATAGTCACTTAGATTACAGTGTTCCTTTAAAAGAGATTATAACACATCACTTAAAATAAAGGAGTCTTGGAAGTGATGTCATACATTTGTCCTTACATTCATTTGCAGCTCTGTTACAGGTAGAGCAGTAAATGTTCAGTACTTTTCTGAAGAATTCACTTGCCTATGCATGCATTTGTAGCAACAGTAAATGTCCATTACCTACAAGGAGTGTTCACTAGGTTTCCTCCTTGACTTTGTAGTACAGTCATGCATAGACAGAACCATTTTCTTCAATGCTCCTGTTATTATTTCTGATCCTGTCATGACTAGTGCCTTTAAATGCAAATCCCTGATAAATTAATTCTGGGTTTGTTTATTTGAGCAATTCGATATTTGTGCTTTCTGACTAAGGTACTGTATGTTTGACAGTACAGTAGAACAAGGCTGGTGTGCTCATGCTTTACAATGCCTCAGATTGTAGTGACGAGGCTATTGCTAAGAAAATAGGAGCTTGCTAAAATTAAAAATAATGAAGAAGGTAGATTGGCCCAAATAAAAACTGAACAATTACTGCTTTAATTACAAGAGTTCAGAACAGGGGATAGTCTATTAGGATCCTTATTTTCACAGAGTAGCTGTGGTCAGCCATGACTATTTAGACAGGCCAGGAGTTTCTCACCTTTAGATTTCAAGACAAGACTCTGCTTGCTGACCTGTAGTGCCTGTTGTCCTGCTGTGTGTTCATAGCAGATCTACTGTATCTGTTACTTCCTTGTCAAGATGAATTAGCTTTCTAACATGTCTGGCGGGGTTTCTCATTGCTAGGAGACGTGTGGTTGAACTTCTGCTCCACACGCACAAACAAGAGCTCAGTAATCCAGGAGTTCTGTCTGTCCTGGGCAAGGGAAGGGACTGTCATGATCAGGTGGTATATTGTTGCAGTCTTGGATTGAAGTTCAGATGCAATTGCATCAAGACTGTTATAACAATCCCTGTGAGCATCTGAATTTTGTTAGAGGGGGGAAAAAAAGCTTCACTGTAAAGTTCTCGTCATTCCTTAAACGAACTAAAATGGGATTGCATCAAAACAGTGAGAAATAAAATTAAAAAGAAGAGTTTGGGTGTCTGCTGTTTTTTTTCCTTATAATGTTGTAATGTTCTGTCTGACCTTAAATTAGAATGGATGTCATTTTGAAACTCTGTGTTCGAGAACGATGACTTTTGGTCGAGTGTACTGCATGTGCTTTCTTTTAAAGCATTGTCGGAATCAGTCGGCAGCAGTGAACACAACCTGTACTTTGTAAAGCACGCATTCTTTATCTTTATATTCATTCCAGGGTGTCTGAAAGAACATCATTTAAAACAAAAAAAACTGTACCCAGGGTCGTAATGCATTAGCCGGCAGTGTTCCCAGCAGCACCAGTTTACTGAGGGACCGTTAACATTACTGCAGTAAAGTACTGTAGAAACAAAATGTTCTTCGCTTTGGCTTTTATTTGTATTGCAAAGAAAAATGAAAGTTGGATTATAATGTACAGTATGCTAGTGGTTATGTTTTAAATTACATAAATAGTTTTTTTTTTACCAGCAGAACCAAGAAACCCTCCAACCCCTCATAAAATATTCCCTCTTGAGATAGGTTACAGTTTATAAAAATCCTTTATAGTGCAATTCCCGTGTTTCTTTGAATAAATTCATGAAAGGTCTTCACTCCAAACTGTCTGAATAAATGTGTATGGTACATGTTAACAGGTACTCCAGAGGAAGCTCTTCTCTCTTCTGCAGTAGCTTCAGCTGCAGCTCTCAGGGCAGACACAGAAAAAAGGTGGCTTTCATCCAGCTGAGCCATGGTATGTCCCAGACTTCGAAATGGCAGCGAAATGTCTGCGGCACAAAGGGGAAAATGTTTTGTTACTGTTATTGCTAGACTATGCCCTATGCTCTCATAACTGTGGCTGAAAAGCTGTTCAACACATTTGTGTTCTCTCAAATTGACTACTGTAATGCTCTACTCACTGGGGTTTCTAAATCTACTTTGAACAAACTGCAGTATGTCCAAAATTCAGCAGCCAGAATCCTGACCAGGTCTAGTGCAAATTATAACATTACTCCTATCCTGGATTCCTTGCACTGGCTTCCTGTCAAATTCCATGTGGACTCACCTATAAGGCTCTGCATGGCTTGGCACCTCAGTACCTGTCTGAACTATTATCGCCCTACTCCCCACCTCACAACCTTCGCTCTTCTAATTCTGGTCTCCTTACTGTCCCCCAAACCAGTTTACATTGTATGGGTGACAGGGCCTTCTCCTGTTATGCTCCCAAGCTCTGGCACTCTGCCCAAGGATATCAGAGAGCCACCTTCTCTAAACTCATTCAAATCCAGACTCAAAACCTTCTTCTTTAGAAGAGCCTTTACTTAACTGGTTCTATTCTTCACCCCTCTGCTTTTCTTAATACCTCTATCCACGGTCTCCTCTATATATTGTAGTTGTGTTTTATCTTGTGTATTCTTATTTATTGTTGTCATTCTGTAGAGTGCTTTGAGAAGCCACCTTTAAAGGCTCTTTATAAAATAAAGTTGATTATTATTAGTGGTCAGTAATGATGACTCCAGTTTCATTTTGGCAAGCAAGATTGAAAAGAAGTGCTGAAACCATATAAAAGATAAGGGCAGGTGCCCAGTGGGGACTGGGACTTCAGCCCCGATGATGGGGAGGCAGTGTCTTGCCCTTTGCAAGCTCTCTGTCTTTTTTCTTCAGGGGCACTGCTGGCCCTGACCGAAGATGTACCTGGTGCAGTTTCCCATGTGGCTGAAAGTCACAGTTGTCCAGACTTGGGTGGTCTGTCTTGCGACACACAGTACGCGAGATCTTCACCTCTAGAAAGTACTTTATTCCTTTTACAACCTACAATCACAAAATGTTAAAGACACTTAAAAACACTGGTTAGCATTAGCCCCCAAGCAGGCCTCAGTAGATACTGTAGTATCCTGAAAGACTAATATTCAGTCATCTTTCACACAGAAAACAAACCCAACCGTATACCATGTTGTTTATGAGTAAGTTCCTACCTGGACTTTCAAGTGTGAGCTATAAAGCTATGCCTTATGAGCCATCGCTGGGTTCACGTTAATCCAAAACATTCTTCTCATCTCTTAGCAATAGATATATAACCATCCATTACAGTGATGAGCCCCCAAATTAAAAATTATTCTTAAGTATTCATTTAGGCACAAATATTGTAGTAATTGTGTAAATCTTTACTAGAGATTTAATGAGATTTAATTCAGTTCTAATTCACAAAAAAAGGGTGGTATGTCCAGTAAAATAAAAGGGTTATAGGTAACTGTTGAGAATGACGTACTTTGATGTGCTGTTTTAATCAGACAGCCTCATAACAAATGTGAACATTATCTTGTAAAAAAGATAGAGCTGAAAGCTTTTGCCATCAAAGCATGTTTATAATGATGCTGTTTTCTTTCCCCAGGTAGTAGCAGGGGCTCTGCAATTTAACATCAGATTGTTTTGAATTATGTTTCTCCTAAGAATATAACCCTTAACTTCACGTGGACTGAGTCGTACCTGTTTCTGTGCGTCATCAATGGAAGAGGCCTTGAACAAATAGATATCATTTGATTTGTTGTTGAATGCATAGGTGGATATTTTTACAGCTTTTTGAACTCCTGGGTCGTTCTTACTGACATGCTCAGCAGATCCAGGTTTGGAAGGTGTGGTCTGACTTTGCCCATACAGAAATCCTGAAACAGAGAACAGTAAGGTTATCGAAGGCTTCGTCACTGTATTTGGTCAAAGTGATATTTTAGCAAGGGTTCTTTGCATTTGTAGAACCTTAGCTTTCTTGCCTTTTCTCAAAAGTGCCACTTTTATTCAAGCAGTCAAACAGTATTAAGAACAAAAACCGTTCTGTAGGACATTAAGCTTCAGCGTGGTTTCTGTTTAGCACCTCAAATGTTTGCTCAGTTTATGATGCACGATTGTCATTCACTCTATTCCCTTTTAATGCTAATGTCAACAGCACAGAAATACAGGACAGGAAGAGTCTCAACACAATGAAAGTGGGCTCAGATTTCAGGTTTCGCCTAGAATTGTCTCCCCAACCAAGGCCTACACTCCACAACATCAAGCAGGAAAGCCACATCTGGTGCAAATGGCGAGATGGCAAGATGGTAGAACCTCTCGTCGCCTTTCTTTTACACCATTTGCTCAGTTAACCTCGTTGTTGCACTGTAGTTTGCAAAATTAAGAATCAAGAAACATATCCAGCAGAGGCTCTAACAAGGGAGTAGATGGTCAGTTAAGAGAAGTACTCGTTCAGTGGTCGTCAGTTTACATGGTAAATTCTGTGAGCTGCTGCTAAGTAATTATTGATAAAGTTGTTACTCTCTTACCATGAGAAGAAGCAAAGTAGCCCAGAGCACACAGAAATATCAGTCTTTCACCAACAGCCATTCTTGTCCGTGTTGTCGGCAGCACTGACACACTTCCTGCCTGGCAACACTTTTAACCACGTACAACATCTCTGCACGGCTCTGCAAAGTGTCTTTGTCACTCCCTGCAGCCCACTAGCTTAGAAATTACTGGTGCTGTATAAGAGCAAATACCTCTAAACCAAATGCTTTCTTAAAAAAAAAAACTTGAATTAGCAGTTTCAATTCTTCTTTTTCATCGATCTTCAGCCCATTTATACATAATGATGATTTTTAATGATTGAAGTCCATATCAATCTATGCGGTTGTTTCAGTTGGAGCTTCTTCAGCTTTGTTCATTTGCTGCTTTTACAAATAACTGCAGAGCATGATTTAAAGTAGTTTATCAGTCAATAAAGTATGTCCAGTACCTTATTTAATTAATAAAATCAATTTTTATTTGATTGGAACTTGATCTTTCAGTCTCCCACATACAAGGCCAGTGCCCTATACATTATTCCCTTCTACAATGTTGGAGAAACCAGGCCTTACGATATGCTGAGCCATCAATCATCCATATATTCTAGGTGTTATTGATTAACAGTATCTACGGTAAGTCTACAGTATGTTTTCCAATAGAAGAAAGCTGGTCTGCCTCTCTTTCAGTCAAATCTTAATTAAAATGTTACACTAAATTTCTTTCAATTGCCACAGACACAGGAGGGCATATTTCCCGCTCCTTCAGAATAGGGATCACGTTTGTTTTATGGAGTTTTCTCGGTACGTTTGAAAATATTAACTCGGCAGGATTATATTTCTAAAACTGCAGGTACGTTTGTTATTGCAGCAGTTTCTGCTTTTGGAATATTAAAACAATCCATGGATTTAAATGTATGCGTGTCATCTGATTTACCTTTTCCCCACAAAAAATAGGCAAAACATATTGTCATCAAAAGCATCCTGGAACAAGACTGCAAGTCAGTTTTGCTTTGAAAAAAACCATAGCCAGGAGTGGTTACTGCCACTTCCTCTCTTTAAACTGAAGAGAAACCACAGAGAGCCGTTTTTTGTAAGTATTGCTCAGAGGTTCACAGTATTTCACTTTAAACCGTCGCTATTGCTGCAATTAAAGTAGCTAATTTTACTTTGGTTCTGAAATGTCATTTTAAGTATTTCGTCTCACCTAAGGATGCAGAAAAACAGAATTATCTTTGATCTGGTATACAAACTTTTTTTCCTTTCTTTTCTGTGATAAATGTAGCTTCAGCTCTCAAAGCTAGTCATGTTTGATACTGTAAGTTAAAGTTAACAAGCACATACTGATTGCACAATCACACTAGAAGGCTAACAGTTTTGGCAACTATTTATAACCATATTATCATTTGTTTATTACGCCTTGGACAAAATCAAATAGAACTTTTTTTAAATATACTTAAAATATATTGTAAAAATGCTTAAAATGAAAGATTTATGGAAATTAACAAAATTAATTTAAATAAACATCATAAGGCCTCTATTTCAATATATACTGATATGCAATGAAAATGCACAAGTATCCTATTTAAAATGTAAAAACCCTGACCTGAGAGGAGTTTATGGGGATGAGTGTTTAAAAAGTGTAATGTCTGTGGGGGAGTCGAGAACAATGCCTTACAGTAGGGCCCAACCTGTACCACCAGCTCGGTCTGCTCTGCCTTTGAAAGACCGTTTAGAGTTTTATATGCAATTTCAGTTAGCGGCGCACACACACAAGTTGTGTTTAATATTATCTCTAGATGAAGACATGATACACTAATACACCTGGAGTGAACTGTTAAGCTGTCTTTATAATTAAGAGGTTCCCCATCGGTTGCTTCATGCACAATTATGATAAGATGATGAACGCTCACTGCCGACGATTACAAATCCCCTGTGGACTCTGCTGGGATAAATTGGTCAAACATGAAGACAATGGAAGAGCTACAAGCAGATCTTTCACTGTTGACTCTGTAAACTCCCAAAGTCTCTATGGCACAATACTGTATATCCCCAACCGCCACAGAGAGCAAAACAGTAACATTATGCATCTTTAAATAATCACAGAAGTGATCGTTAGGTTACTGGCTGTGATGTTTGTTTGCCTGCAGCAGTGAACTCTGGGAGTCTCCTCTTTTCAGGCCTTAGATTACATTTTGCTGGTACTTTAAGATACACAAAGGCAAACTGTTGGATTGCTCAAGAGCAAGAACAAATAGACTTTTGCACTGATTTCATGGCATCATGATTTAGGGAAGTAGTTCAAGTAGGGAGCTGTGTCAACATGCAAAGGAACAAGTAAAGGTTTATTCCATGCTGAAAAGAGAAGAAAAGTAACAACGTTTCAGCTGTGGAGCCTTCTTTGGGTGTCACCCGAAGAAGGCTCCACAGCTGAAATGTTGTTTCTTTTCTTACATTATTGAATATCAATGTAACAACAGGATGAGTTCAAATATTGCATTGCCATATGTGAGCAGAATACAGTGTCAATTCTCAGGGTGTTTCATTCTGAACAATATGTTGATTCAAGCAATTGAGAATGCTGTGCACAAGATATGCAGAGAACTGTACAGAGCAAAATATTCTGAGAAGATTTAAACCTCTTTAAAATGACCTATGATCTGAGATACTGGGCATCTGTGAGTTTCTTAGCAAAGTTACATTGTTTTAGCAATGAAAACAGAGTGACAGAAACAGAGGCACAGCAGGGCTTGTCATTCAGACAGAGGAGCACAGTTGTGACACGTTTAAACTCTAACTGCGGTGCTTGTCAGTAGCAGGCAGGGCACCGCTTTCATCTTAACTCCGGCAGAGAACATTTAGTGTTTGTGTAAAGCAGTGGAATCTGGTTATAGGAGGAAGCCATTCATCGAGCTGATAAGCCATAAGAAAGTTTCAGTCAATTGCATAAAGAGTATGGTGGTGAAATTACAGGTATATAATTAATCTTCATGATGTTGTCAGAGGAAAAACACAGTTGTACAAAGACAACATTGAATTTTTTTCCAACTTTGTTTGGGCATAGGCTGGGTTAACTGGGATACATCAGAGTAACAGAGCTTCTGGCTATTGGAGGAGAACAGTACCTAATACAGAGCCCATCCCATACTCTACTTATTTTCAAAACACACAATATTAACAAGAACAATCACAACCTTTGTAGCGGTGTGGCAGTGGGAGGAGCACTGTACACGTTGACGTGGAGGAGGCAGGAGGCGGAGGCCCTGGTGTGAGGCCAGCGAGAACAGGGGGAAAAAACACAGAAGAGGGCAAAAACGCAAAGGAACAATCGGCGGCGTCCAGACTAGACTTACCCTATTTAACAGGGTCCAGTCTGGAAGAGCAGGGAGCACAAGGCCAAAACAAAAAGAAATTCGGCCAGGACACCAGGGGAACACGCCCCTATGCTATTGGAGAAACACCCTGGGATTTTTAATGACCCCTGTCAGGATCTCAGTTTCACGTCTCAGCTGAAGGACAGCGCCCTTTTACAGTCCAGTGTCCCCATCACAAAAGAGTAAACTGCTGTTGCTTCATTTTACAGAACCCGTTCTGTCACTGTGAAGTGCTACAATATAATTATATATTACAAAACTGCCAGGTGCCCACAGTGCACTCAGATAACCCAGGTTTTGAGTGTTATCATGGAACAAATTACGTAGTGAAGAATGACTGAGAAGAAAAAGACATTCACTGACAGATGGCAATGTGCATTAATGATATTTATTCTACAACTGCTACTTTTTTTGCAATTCCTGTTCTTTTGGTTTGAGCTGGTAGGCCCAAGACATATGCAAGCTGCCACACAGTTGAAAGAATTGTTCATGCTGCTGTCAGGGTTACTGCTGGACTGGCACACAGATTCAGAGCTATGATAAACTATTCAGTGTGTTGCAATATGCAATGTGATGAGAATTAAACTAAAAGCATCCACAAAGAACATGCTTCTACTGTGCCTCTCCAGAAAATTTAAAGTTTATCATGTTGTATTATGGGTCCAATGTTACCCAACAAGGACTCATTGGGTAGGATCAATGTGCAATGGGCAATGTGATTTAGAAACAGAACTGTATAAATCCTCCTTCAACTTTGTCCTCTGCACTTTTCCGCAACAGTGAACTTTCAGGCTGATCTCACTAACTCTACTGTCCTTTCCTCGGCTTGACTGTCAGAGTTTATCAAACACATCTGACCCTTTTAGGAGCATATGTTCGCAAAATTGCTACCATTAATCTTTGTGAAATGAAATTCTTACGGGACACATCTGAATCAAAAAGTGCTGCAATGTTATTGACCCACAGTGTACGAGATATGAGGCACTTCTGGGGAAATGAAGAATCCTATATCCTAGTCCATTAGTTTATTCATAGATAAAAAGCTATTGGGGAAATCATGCATGTAGGAAGGGCATTTGTTGTCAGCAGTACAGGTTTCTTTCAGACTTATTCCTTAAGTGTTCACACTGATTGTCTCCTTGAGAATCATATCAATTTTATTTTTAATTTTCTTGGCTTGTGCTTTTATTTAAAGCAGCTCCCATTTGTGCACGCTCACACAGCTGGATCTGCGCCGAAACAGTTTGAGCGAAGCGTCATGCTCAGTGATGCAGTAGCAGCACCCCACCTCCGATTTCAGCCCACAACTTTCCAGTAAGTCTGGGACCCCTAATCATTACTCCACTGCTCGGGTTTTTCACCTTGATCAAAGCTTCTCTCACTAGGTGCCAATGAAAGACTGGCATTGCTTGTACATTATGATGCATGGCTTTGCTCACGGCATCTCAAGCCAATCACGAATGCCCATGCTTCATTTCTTTACAGCCAGTAACTGCTTAATTCTTCCCTCCCTGAAAGCCATTGAAAAAGCAGTCAAGTCTCCTCTCTGAATATACAGGCAATATGATAAACTTAGAATAGCTCCTGAAATTCTAAGACAGGGCTCTGTAATTCTTGTTTCACTGATCTGTACTTCATGAAGACCTTCATGAGGCAATGTTACCATACACTTAGATACCAACAAATCGATATAGTTGCAAATGAATATAATATAGGTCTCTCTGTAGTGTATTTGATGTTACTGAGGAAAAGAGGAACATTTTGATTTATTTTAGGTTTGTTTTGTAGATATCTGGGACCCAAAAGAAATTTTCAAATGATCCGTGCAAACTAGATTGTCACATTGTAACTACTGTCAAATTCTAGTGAATGAAATGGCCATTCCTTTAGTCCCAACAAAATGTTCAAAAGGAACCAAATAATTGTTTTTTTTTAATAATGAGAAAATGTCAATTTCTTGGAAAAAAAAGAGAAAGAGAAATAAAGAAAAGGAAAAACTATTTCTGAACAGTTAAGCATCTGCGTAGCTTTGGGGAGTACGAGTACATTAAGTTTTATTGTCTTCTCAATGTCTGCTCCGACATTCGTAATGGAATGCTGATGAAAGCAAAGTTCTATCCTGGACAGAATGTTAAAGATGAGCAATAACAAAAAAGGCAAAAGGGCTGGTAAGAAAGTAAAGCAATAAAGTGAGAAATTAGATAAGATAACCACCATGTTCCTCTAGCATGTAATTTGTGTAGACTCTAGAAAAATGCAGTGTCATGAATTATTTTTCTCAGTGCAATATAGATCCAGATGGTAGTGGTTTATGTGTAAAAACATTAAAGTGTAAAAGTCTTG
The DNA here is from genome assembly GCF_040954835.1 of Lepisosteus oculatus. Classification (NCBI taxonomy): domain Eukaryota; kingdom Metazoa; phylum Chordata; class Actinopteri; order Semionotiformes; family Lepisosteidae; genus Lepisosteus; species Lepisosteus oculatus. The sequence continues at coordinate 18,027,751 of NC_090712.1, forward strand.
CAAGACCATCACCAAAGAATACATTGTGTACTCAGGTCATGCAGCACATTTCCTTGCTATTAAGTGGGTTCCTCTGAAAGGAAGAATATTTAGTCGCTATCTTGACATTAGAACATTAGAAATGTTACAAATGAGAGGAGGTGATGTAGCCATTTGGTAGCTGTAGTTGATTTATGCAAGATCTCATCCAGCAGTTTCCTGAAGCCACGATTTTTTCCACACCACCTCAACCTTCTGTGTAAAAAAAGTACCTCCTGTTCCTTTATGCTTTTTTACACAAAACATTCTTAAAACGTCTTCCTAGAACTAGCAATGAAGATACTGAAGATAGGGGATTACCACTGTGAAAACACTCGAACTTCAGGAAGTACTGTATACTACTTTAGCTTCCTTTTCCACTTATCAGGGTTATGAATGCCAGATGTCAAAGCAGGAAATTAACCTTTCCAGCAACACGCAATGCAGAATATGACCACATGTACTGTTATCGAGAGCATCATCAGATATGGTATAACAGTGCGGTTTGGAAATTTATCAGTTCAATTAAGATCACAAATTACCTGTCTCATCCAAACAGTTTTGAAGGTCATGGGAGTGAAGCAGCACCCCTCCCTGCAGACAATCTCTGAAAAAGAAATAATCAAACAGGCAGAAAAAAATATATCAGATCCTTCCCACATGCTCGATTCTGAATACCAACTTATTCCTTTCTGGCAAACGTTTTAGGGTTCCCAAATGTAAGTCCAACAGATACAAACATTCCTTTGTTCCACTATCCATTAAAGCTGTCAATGCAGATGGCAAGGATAAACAATCTTTTTCACCTTTACAATCCACTTGAGTGCAATATGGTTTGTAATGCGTTATAAATGTTATATACATGTGCAATAGAGTGATGTGCAATGTTTATTGTTTTTTTGGGGGGGTTGCATTATATTTAAATGTACAGAAGTGCTGTGTCCACAAAAGCTTTCCCTCAGGGGACAATAAATCTCAGTGATGTACCTTTAGAGTGTCATGACACCATGGGAAGAGCGATTACTTATTTGATAATAGATAAACACGTAAAAGTAAAAGAAGGATTTAATTATAACAACAATTAATTATAATATGCCTTTGAATTCAGCCTCACTCCAGGCTCAGTCCGCTTTCTTGATTTCTTTCAGTGAATAAAAGGGTACTGCTGTTCCTTCCCTTTCAACAGTACGTTTCCTTATTGATCTAAATGTATTGTACAATAAATCCAGCCACTATTTAACTGCTTCATCTAATCCTGGATTGTGGTGGAGCTGGAGCCCATCCTGGTAAGCAAGGGGCACAAGGCAGGAAATATCCAGGATGGGACACCAGTCCACGGCAGGGCACACACACCCAGTTTCATACTTATTAGTACGTGACTATGTGGTTTTATAGCACAATATTGAGACAGGCTTTATAAGAGCACTCTGAAAATACTGTAATTGCTCTGTGGGCAAATCACAACCTTCCCTTGGACAGGCAGTAAAACGTAAGAGGCCAACAAGTTGGTTTTGTTAATAAATACATGCAGTGGCTATTAAAATTATTCACAATTTATTGTTACAATATGTATAGTATAATAACTTTCTACGAGTATTATATGGAATCATAATGTATTTAATTGGAACTTTTTGTCATTGATCAACAACACTCAAAATATCAAAGTGCCACAACATGTGAGACGTGAACCTTTAGCCCTTTTAAAAAACATAAATGTACTTGTTTTTTTTTAGAAGGGCAGTCTTCATTTCTCTACCTAAGTGTAACCTAGCAACGATTCCAGAAGCAGAGCTGAATGCATGTTTAAAACCACGTCTCCTTCACTACACCCCACAAAACCCTAAAAGGTTGGAGATGGATCTGTACATTGATGTAACATGTATTGCCTGTTCATTTTGTATATACAGTACACATCTAAATTTAAACATCTTTTGCGAATACAGAACCACACTGTACATTTTCAATGACCAGTTGTATTTAATCTGCTTTGTTGAACGCTAATTTGAACTTTAAAAGACCTTGCAAAGGTTTTTTATATTGGTGTAAAATGAATAACTGTGTTCCAAAAGCAAAACTTTAGGCAGGGTTGCTTTTTGTTTCATATTTGGCTTTATCGTCATTTTTAACTGTATATAGTGGAACTCGCATGATAAGCCATTAAAAACAAGAACCTTTTGAAAAGAGACTGGATTATAAACACAAAAAACTGCAAATCTTAAAAAAAATCAAGTACGAATCAGAAGGAAAAGGCAGTTTGCCAGTTGCATGCAGCCTGTGTTTCACACAGAACAATGCTGACATGGGAAACTCCCTCCCTCCATCTTCAGGCTTCGCGCCCTGGTTCAGTCTGCAGCTCATGGAGATCCGAATGCATGGGAATTGTGACGGCTTTAAGGGACAGCAGGTCCTTGAAATAAGAGCAAGTGATGTCAACATATCATTCAGACCACTTAATAAATCTGCCAGCTGTGTTCTGAATACGCTGCGGTTTGCAGGGTAAGCCAGAATGGTGTCCATGAAAGGCCATTTCAGTCAGTCCTGCAAGAACCCAGCAAACAGTTACCTGAAGCTAGATAAAATCTGAATTCCTTAGCAGGCTGCTGTTAAATTTTTAAGTGTGTGTGGGCTTTATAAAGCTCTGGGATTTTTTTTTCTTTTGCTTGGAGGTAGAAATCTAGTTCTGAAAACACTGTCTTCAGTATATGATTATTTCTGGGTATGTTGGTGACATATGTCACTGTTCCTCAATGGTATTAATAGTAACCTATTTACAGGACAGTGCTTTATTTACCATATGCTTAAGTGTTTTAAGCTTGCACAATAATTTGAATAAGCAATTCATGCAAGTTATTCCCATGACCTACTCCACATGTTCAAGGAACAAACAAAATAAGTGAATAGACCATTAAATTGATACAAAACTAAAGTTAAACTGAGATGTCATTAATTTAACTGCTGCTTCCTTTCTTGTTAGCAAGTTCAGATGCAAACACTGTGGTTTACACAGTTATTTACCCATGTTTTCTGTGTGTGGTGGAGAGAGAAACAGGTAAAGACATTGGATTATGATGAATCCCTTGATTAACTATCTTAAGGTGAGGTAGAAATATAACCCCAATTAACCACATACTGGTCGGCAAGTTGTTTTAGCAGGATTCTGAGGGAGTAAATTATTTTCAGGCCTAGTCTTTCCTCCAGAACCCTAAGGAAGAAAGGGACCCCACTTTTAGTAGGCCTCTTATATGCCTGTGGTGATGGCAATGAGAATTTACCAATGCAAATAGAGAAGGGGTGTGAAATGACACAAATAATTTGCACATATTATGAAGGATGTGATGTATGTATTATACTATGCTGTTTGTCTGTTATTAAATGTGTAACAATCTAGATTGTTAATGTATATTTGATGTTTGTTTGTTGTATGATTCATGTTATTCTAATTGTTAATGGTATGGCCCAAAGGTATATAAAGGGATGCTGGGAACTGTTTCATCAGTAATAGTAATGCAAGGAGGAGAGCTCTAGGAATGTTATGGTAAGTGGTTGTGGTCTTGAAGATTACTGTACTTATTGTAGTTGTGGTCCCAGCTGGGATTTAGTTACAAATATAATGGGGAAAAGCCATTTTTTGTTGTTAACTTGCTGTTGAGCCTCTTTAATCTTTGATCCCCACACCTGGTGGCCAGTGCTACCCACACAAACATGGGTATTGGACTACCAGGTACTGTCTAAATCAGGCTGTCCCTTCAGAGTGAGCATCTAGGCAAGGAGAAGACTGGTTAGGGATGCCACTGCTAGATTAACTGGGTCAATTGCAATGAACTTACTGAGTTAGTATGTAACTGTGCATACTAAGTTGCAGTTTAGTTAGTATGGTACTTTCTGAAGATCATCTCCAGCTCCCAGTTCAATTGCAGTGAAAAAATGTGTGGAACAAAGTTGGAGTTCAGTTGAACTTGTGCTTAATCTGGTTCCCAAGGCTTGGTGGTGTTGTACTAATAAGGCTGAACTTCAGGGGACTGTGCATCAGAACATTTCAATTTTCAAGTCTTGTCACAAATGTTCTATTCTCACTGGCCCACTCAAGGACATTCACTTTCTTCTTGTAAGTAACTCCAGTGCAGCTTCGACCTTGTGCTTGGGGCTATTGAAGTGCTGAATCCTGGATTTTAAACCCAGGTTTAGTGCTCTAGCAGACTGAAGTGGGGTTTCCTCTAAGATTTGCTTTCCTTTGGTCTATCCAATCTCTCCTCAGTTTTGATAAAGTTCCCAGTCCCTGTTAATGAGACACAGCCTCATAACACAATGCTGCTGCCACCACCATGCCTGACAGTGGGGATGGTGTTGCCTGGGTGATTCAACAAATTATGACTTGTGAAAGTAATAGTGTGCACCTGAACTAATTATGTTTGCAATAACATAGCAGGTGCATATGCAATTGGCATTTTTTAGTTTTAGGTCTTTTTTTCTGATATTAAACTCCTTTTCAACTATGAATTTGTTTACTTTGAACTATGTAGTTTTGTTTATGTATATTCACTTTAAAAAGTACTGTATATCTGAACCTCTCTGGATATTGTATTTTGATAGCCCCTAGATTTTCTTGGGAAAAAATAATTCAGATTGGAGCAAGAAATCACTTGTCCTAAACTTGACTTGGGCATCATAAACCAGTAGTAATCTTAAAAATTGCCAAAGTATTTTGGGAATGCTAACCCTACCTGAGATGACAAATAAGAATTTCTGTGGTCTATATCTAAATCTCTCTGGGCCTTGGTTCCTCAAACCAAAAAGTATGAGTGGGAAACACTCAAGACCATTAATAAAAGCCGTTGCAAGTGAATGAGATTCAATAATACTTGGTTATAACTTTGTACAGTATATGACTGACTCACCTTTGGGATACAACTACCACATGGTTCACCATGTTATTCAGGCCCCAGTTTTTGAATACATTCGTATAGGACCAAGAAATCACTTGTCCTAAACTTGACTTGGGTGTCATAATCCAGTGCTGAGTTTACAAATTGTCTAAGTTTTGTGTGCATGCTAACCCTAACCTGAGATGTATTTCTGTGATCTATATACTGTATGAACCTCTGGGTATTTGTTTTTGACATGTTCCTCAAACCAGAAAGTATGAGTGGGAAATAATCAAGACCATTAATAAAAGCTGTTGCAAGCGAATGAGATTAAATGTTTGGTTACATCATTTGATCCAACCAACTCGGTTTTGGGATACAATTATCACATGGTGCACTGTTATCCAGGCCCCAGAGTTTCTGAAAAAAAATCCAGATCAGCGCAAGAAATCACTAGCCCTTAACTTGACTTCAGCCTCATAATCCAATGCTGATCTTAAAAATTGTTTAAGTAGTGTGTGAATGCTAACCCTAACCCTACCTGGGGTGTCAACTGAGCATTTCTGCCATCTACTGTGCAGCATTTGTAATTAGACAAAATAGAAAGGGAATTAATACTTTCAGAAAGCACTTTGTCACTTTTACATATTTTTGTGACATTTAATACCTAAATTATTGAGCTTTCCCATAATCTAAAATCATTCTGATGGTATTGAAAGCATTTAAAGGTTAGGTATTGACCCTAATTGGCACAAATAAAATTGTAGTGTTTGGAGGACAAAGATTCCATCAGAGATGCCAGGAAACCTGGACAGCATTTTTGGATGGTGACAGGAATGTGGAGCACCTGAGGAAAAACCTACAGAGATAGAAAACACGCAAACGCTACATAGACTGTGTCAGATTCAAACTTGGGAGCTCTGAGGTGGCAATGTTGCCCACTGTGTCTCCCATCCAATTTTATGATGTTTTAAAATGTTGCAGTTTATTTGCAACATACAATGTCTGTTATTATTATTCAGGATGCTTTTGAAAGTCTTCCACATTTGCTTAATCTGATGTTGATGAGGGGTCTATGCCAGTGGTTTTTGCTTGGAAGACCATGGATCAAGAGAATGAGAATTGCTCTCTTATTTGGAATGCACTCCATGCCCTTTTTTCCAGATGGCTGGGAGCTGAGATTGATGACTCCCCATGACACTGAGCACACCATCCAGTCCCCTGGAAACCCTTCGCCACGGCTGCTCATCACATATCAATTATTCCTTTACACGAACAAAATCAGTAAATCCTCCTACTGTGGTCTGATTTTAATTGGCCATCCAGAGAAAATGCAAAATATTAACTACGGGGAGCAAGGGCTTAAAGACTAGGGCAGATGTTAGGAAAGAAGACTCATGTTTATACGATTCACCTGTTTATTTATATTTGGGTGTCTGGTTTGATTTGATTTTGGACATTTTGCTCTGAAGATCGTGAAGCTCCTTCCCACAGAGGAGAGAAAGCAAAGTGCTTTTATCCACTGTCAGTTGCTTAACAGTCACTGACACTTCTCATGAGCTGTTCATGTGCTTGGGGACGAACTCGGATGTCCCCTTCATTACCTGCTATCTGCTTGGAACAGACACTGTCAGCCATCTCCCTTCACCAGGGGTAAAAAGCCACGAAACGGTTTCATTTTCTACAATATTCGCTCTGCTCCATTCCTCTTGAGATGTATTTCGTTTTCTGCAACTCCACATCAAAGAGGTTTGTTTAATTATTAAAACAGTCTACAAAAAAATCTAACTTTGTTTAAATGTAGGCCATGGCACATTTTTTTCCCTCTCGAAAGACCAAACTTCAAATTCTGCAGATGAAATTGGGGTTTATACTGTAAGTGTGTTATTTATACTAGTGTTTTGATTTATTACAATTTTCTTCTTTTAAGATGCTAAAATAACATGGTAATAACCCATGATCAATTAAATTGTTTGTGAACCTTACTAGAAGCCAATCTGTGCACATGTTTCTTCAGACTCGGGTGCCTTGTACAGTAAGTGGGGGTGGGGTGACATTTGGCTTATAGACTACAGCAATTGTATGTCATCTACTGCTGCTTTCAAAAGACATTCTGTCATGCTGTTTGGAGATAATCCCTACTTATATACTGCTTTTTGATTCTTTACCTCATGTCAGTGCTTGTGATTCTTTTTTTAAAGCAGATTTTCTAAATAATATATATACAGCAGACATCTTTCTCTCTTCCTCTTTCTGTGTATATGTGCTGTACCTATTATGACCACACTCCTTAAATTCAAATAGGTTGTCACAAGATAAATGTATGTAACCTCACCAGGGTGTGTTATTGGCATCCAAACATATGACTGCTACAGGAATAGATGCTCTGTTATTGCTAGAATGCTGCAAGATTAATGACTGACCAATCTTCAAGTGAAAAATAAGAATAGGTACTTTACTGAGGAGTGAGAGATTGTAAATAAACGGTTTTAATCCTTTTGGTAACCTCTTGTGGGCTTAAGCCATCAAACCTACAACCCTGACAGAATTAACGAAAGCTCTTATGGAGAAATTCTACTGCTCCTGTATATCTGCCCAAAAGACCACTATCTTCTGCTTCAGAAACAGCCGAGTACATGTTCCGTTATTTTGGCCTAGATAAACTCACAATGAGCGCTATTTTATTTTTATATTTCATGTCTATTTTAAACAGTTTTCCCTGCTTGCAAACCTGACCTATCTTCACAGGGGCAAGGAAATATAAATATGAAAGAATAACTTGTTATTTTAATGTGCACTCTGGAATTCCCTGAGGGCGTCTGTTAGCTCATCCAAGGCACATGTTCAACAGCTGAGTAAGGGATATTTTTAAAAAGATTTGGCCTATGCCACCAAAACTCACTGATGGAAAATGTTGATTTAATAAGAGCTACACAGACTGCTTAGGCGTTTGTTCCCCTGGTGTGTATTTTTAATAGCATGGCTAATTATTTGTTTAAAACAAGAAAATGTGTGTACTCGCTTCACATTTTCACAAGTTAGTATTTTTATTTATATTCATCCCGTCTTGTTGTGGATGCAATGGACACTCACTGCAACCTCCTGCCAGTAGATGTCAGTGGCAGCTTATCCAAGACACAGTTAATATTTAAGAAGAGCGCTCAGCTGTGTGAATATTGCTGATGCTGAGCGATTAACGCAATAGAGCCCTATAGAGTTTCTGCTGTACATGTACTGGAGACTTCACTTTCTAATTACTTATTTTACTTCCTTCCTCCTATTTTTTTATGATTTTTCTGTTTTGTGTATCATTTTGATTTGCCTTATTTCTTGATTAATTTGTTAAGCGCAAGAATACTAAAACATGTGATGAGAGAAACCATTTTTTGACAACCACAACTACAGCTCCCTTGGGTTCCTATGGCTAATTTTTGTGTATTTTGGTGGAAGTGTTTCCTTCTCCAGGTCAGAAGGATTAATATTCTGTTCCTTAACTCACCTTTTGTGGGACAAATCTATATTACAGCAAGGATTGAATCCTGTGTATTTCAGGATAGCAGGATCGATCGACATTGATAAAAGTAATGTTAAAAAAACTAAAGTATAACACAAAGATTGACTCTAAAAACTTAGCTGTAACATTAGTTACCAAACAAATGCATACAGAACATTCATACACAGTTATAGTTCCCCCCAAAAAGTACAGAAATTAAGAATTCCTGGATCGGGGGAAAATACACACGTGTTTTCTGCCAACTGTGAATAACAAGAGACCAGTGTCTAACATCCAACAATCTAAAAAAGAAATCTCACCCAATCCGAAGTTTTCGTGGAAAAATAAGGTCCTTGTAGTCCCATAGAGAAAAGGAGAAAGACATTAGTCCAATATAAAACATGAATATACACCAGTCAAAAATAACCGTTCCGCTTCAAAACCTTTGATCTTTTACTTAACTTGTACGGTGCAGAGAATCAAACACTTCCACCAGAATACAGACGCTCCTGCCATCTTGCGTGGCGAGAGGGACTATAGGACTGCAGACCCGGAAACAATGTTAAGCACTTAGTCCTGAACCTGGGAGCTATCTGACCACTTTAGGTTCTAGTACAGGCAGAAACTGAAGGGTTGCATATCTGTATGTTTTTGGGGTCTGTTTTCCAAGGCATTTCTTACGTGTTGGAAGCTGCAATTGGAAACGTAGGAGGTTACTATTAATTCAATAAAAACACTTGTTAGAAAAATTGAAAAGCTTTACTCATTCACATGAGTAGGAAAGTGACCAATAACTGCTTTGGAAAGTGTAGCCAGCCATTTCACTTCTGTTAAAATGACACTGTAATTGTGCTACAGTAGCTGCTTTACTGTTATGTACTGCTCTTTTTAAATATGTTGTGGTTAGTGTATTGGAGAATTTAATGTAAAACCAGGGAATTATTTTAATAGAATAGATTGGACCAGCTTTCAGGCCAAGATTTCTTATGTGATATTCAGTGACAGGTTTCTCAATAAGTGATCACAATGCTCTTGAGTGATGATAAGGAGGGATTTTATATGGCTTGTGTTCTGTAATTTTCTTGATTCGAGTTTTAAATGTTTTAAGATCAATCCATTTGCTGGAGGTTAAGGAATGCAGCAGACAATTGATTATACATAACACGAGCAATTGTTTATCTCCTCCACATTTTGGCTGATGGGTTTTTCTTTGTTCAAAGGAGTTTCAGGTATTTCAGTAAACTGTAACACAGCTGGCTGTTCTATCTCCAGTGACATAGTTTCTCTGTGCAGCTTACATTTGCATAATTTAAGACCACTGCTCTTAAAAGGGAAGTGGAAATTATTTCCGTTAGAGTCTATTAAAATTCTTTTAAAGGTTAATTTATTCCATGCTCTCTGCTTCCCCTCTTTTGTTCTTTTTGTTTTTAATTTTCTTCCTATTTGTTGGTTTTATAAGAGTCCAGTGGCCTCTGAATCTGACCTTGGTTTCCATCAGCAGTGACACTAGTTAGAAGGATGATGGCTTGACAGCACTGAATTGACTAGCTGTGTACTGCCTGCTCACATGTAAGGACTATGGAGTTGCCACCACTTAACGCTTTTTAGTCAACATCTGTTGAGACTTAATACTTAAGTTTTTTTTGTCTTTGGCTTCAGTGTGCTTTTGGAGTTTTATCACACTGCCCTGCATGCATTTTCAGGGTTGAAGCTTTTGAAGACCAAAGACCAGCCTGCTATGAACGTGAAGTACCGACGTATTATTGCAATGTGGAATAACGAGGGGTGCCCACTCTGTGAAGAGCCATGGAAGAGAATGTTGGGTTGCCTTGATTCCCAATGAAAGATATGTTCCAATACAAGTGGGCTTTAAAAACAACCATTACACCAAATAAAGGATAAATAGGAAAAAAAGATATTGTTGTAACCAAGGGTTTCCAAATAGGGTTTAATTAATGTGTGTAAATACAGGGGGTTTGTACAGTGCTGTGTTGTATTATGCTTGACTATGGTCTTATCACTTTGAAAACTCATAAAGAGTATCTGAAAGATTCTTGACAGGTTTTCACTCAGTCCTAGCAGAAGAGAAAAATTGGTGCCCTTCTGTAAGGTACAAGATTTCTTTCAGATCTAAATGATGGTGGTATTTTAATATACTTGTGTCAAATGCCTCATCAATTCCACAGTATTATCGATGGCATGTCACCCTGCTTGCTTTTACTGAAGAATGACTTTGTCAGTTGGTTGGTGAGTTGTTGATCTAATCAAGAGTTAACATAGAAATTGTTTCTGCTAAAAGTAATTGGACAGACAACACTGGTCTTCGGTTAATTCAAAATTTCTTTAAGTACAGAAGGCATTTATTTCAAATGTTAATGTTCCCTTGGGATTCAGTCAGTTTGTTTTTATCATTTTACTGTACCACAATACACGAAAAACATTCTTCTTGGCACTTAACCTCTGGCCACTGGGACAAAGAACAATTAAACAATATGGACTAGGAGAAAACAAACAGGTCTGAGTTACTTTTGTTTTTCAATTACATTGCTATCAATTTAGTATTAACAAATAATGAAGATAATTCACATAAATACACCAGATTATTTAAAAGAAGTCAAATCATTCACCTTGTGTAAAAAGACATGCATTACAATATGTATAGTTTTATATTGGTCAAAAGTCTATATTGGTCAAAAGTACTGTAGGTATTTTTTGACACAAGTGATCACTAGGTGAATTACTGTACATACTGTAATAGAACTTTTGCTGCATTATCTTAGTCTTTCAGTACTACAATTAATTTTGTGCTGGTTTAATATCACTTTATTGGCACTATACAGTTTCTTGCATTAGGAATTTCTTTTCACATACCCCAGCTTGCTCTCCATGAGACACAGACAGGGAGAGAAGCTGGGGGTCAGAGCACAGGGTTAGCCATTGTACAGCACCCCTGGAGCAGTTGGGGTTAAGGATTCCTCTGCAGGCCGTGGGATTTGAACTGGCAACCTTCCAGTCACAGGAGCAGATCCTGAGCCACACAGCCACCGCTCTGCCGGTTTGCACTGACTAGTAGGGCTACAGGAGAGACTGTTCCTCTTGTGTTAATTAAGAGTGGTCCTGCTCTGAGCAGCTACGGCAGTTCGAGATCCCTTCAAGGGCCAGTTCCTAGTCTCTTGCGGCTCCCGCACAATTTTTCGTGACTCATTAATTAACATTTTATCCAGCTTAGTAAACAGACTTCACAGACACAAACTCAGAAACACGTGAACTGCGATCTGTGCTGTTGAACTCAAAGTCCTGTTGGTATGAAAAATAATCTCCTAGTTTACTCACAATTAAAATGGAAAGGCAAGTACACACTATTGTATATGAGGGATGATTTCTGAAATGTCAGTGCCTTGATAGGCATAATAGCAATGTGTTAGGCTCATTATGGTGTAAATGTTGCTGTCTGGCCCCAGAGATCGAGAGCCCTTTGAAAGACAATATTAAATTAGTCCATTAACAGAGTAATCCATGTGTGTGGTGATAACCACACTATGTGTATCACTGAGGACTGGAAGGTGGCATTATTATAATAAGTTTTCATTGGAGAAAAGAGAGAGCTGCTTCTTCATCATTTTATTACTGCCTGTCTTCATCCCTGCATGGCTAGCCTCAAGAAACCTCCCTGAGCCAGCATTTTTCTAGCCATCCTCAATTATATTGTCTTATCAGGCAGGTGGTCAGACAGTAAGCTTAAGCAGCACATAATGGTCAAAGGCTTGTTTTTAGATACAAAGGTGCAAAGCCAGTTTCCCCTTTTAGAATTATGAAGGAGAACCTACCCAAACTACTTGTGAAGCTGCTTTTAAATTTGGACAGCTGGTTTTAACTGCTGATATTAATCAACCCAAATATACAAAAGGTGTTTTTATGTTCCATTTCAAGGCTGCTTATTTCTATTACGTTGTGGGAAATCTACATATTAAACACACACGCACAATCATATATACAGTATGTGTTCATCATTAGCCTGTATCACTATTCTGAATAAATTTTTGCTAAGATTCTATCGCAAACTTCTTTATCATTGTTATATATTTTATTGTACTTTATGTACAGAAAGGCAGATGGTATAAACACTTAACATATAAAGTAGCTGATTTCTCAGTGTCTCGGGGCTTGTTAATCAGTTTCAGTAGGCACAGGCAGGCTCTCCTGCTGGAAACACAGAGATAATAGTGGCTGTATTGAGCAGATCAGCCATAAACTGCTACTTATTGGCCATATGCTTGTTGTGTTCACTGGATACTGCTCATGCATTATTTAGCAATAGTGAATAGGATATTACAGTACTTTTTGAATCCATGAAGCCATTCTTATTCCCTATGCATACATAGTATCTTGGAAAATATATTTTGTTACGTGTTAAAGCAATGTGGTAGTTTTTACCACATTCAAAATCTTGCTTCCAGAACATGCCAATGTTGGAATCAGCCTCAATGTAATTGTTACTTGTTGCGTGGCTCCTTGACTTGAGAGTTTTTTCTATTCAAGCATTTCTTAGCACTGTCTGTGCAATATAGTAATTTTATTGAACAATTGCATATTTTTATTAACTGAAATTAATATTTTATGAAAGGCTTCCATCACATTAAAAACGGCAGCACAGATTACCTCCCTAAAAGATACAAATCAGTGCAAAGCCAATGGAGCAAATATTTCTGAAAAGCAGCTGACATTTACTTTCAAGTATTGAATATGCATGTACTGTAGATGATTAGACACCCAGCAACGCCGCTGTCTGCACTTGCATCAGTGTGTCCCATACAATTGTGACCTCAGCTTTTCAGAGAAGCCGCATGGTCAGTTGTTACAGCAGGGCTGTTTAACATGTAGTTTAGACTGAAATAATATTAAATCCTTAACACAAAAGTTACTTTTACCTCAGACACAAAATAAAACAAAGATGGTTTCCTGGTTTCAATAAAAAGGCAAAGATGGATATTTAAAGTTAAGGGATAATATCAAAGTCACATTTATTGGTTACATTCTTAATTCTAGGTTACACTGCAAAAATGTTTGCATGGACCAAACCAGAAGGATCATTCCATTTCTCAAATGAAGTCAAACATTTTTGAAAAAACTATGGTCTGCTTATTTTTTAATTCATGTTTTATATTTAATTTTTAAAATAAGTACAAGTGTAACCAAGTACATACAATCTCTGTATTTGGCTCAATACAATCATTGCAGTCAACACAATAACAAATAAATCAGGTACAAGTATGTGCAGAAGTCAATTAGATTAACAACAGTGATCTGTGTGAAGATGTTTCTTCTCTGACAAGACATAAAATGTGTTATGATTGTTAATAAAGAGTGAATATTGTTTCCAAATGCATCACTAAAAAATAAAATCATTAAAGAAAGTTTTGTTTATTCAGCTTGGCTATGTCCCAGCAGAGCCCATGGTAGGTGTGGTGTGGGTGATTTGTAAAGTTGCTGTCATGTTAAGAAATGCATACTTAAAAACAGTATTGTAAAATGTTTTTTTTTATCATGTCTTACATGATCAATATAATTAATTGAAGATTTGCTTTCACTACTTTGCTGCGTTGTTGGGAGGTCCCTAATTTATTTTTGCTGCTAGCTTCTTTCCAATTTAGGAGGAATAAAAAGATGGTTTGTATACAGGACTGAGATGATCCATACTGTATTTGAACAAGAGACAAGACGTCAGCCTTTCTGTCCACCCCATGAAGCTTATTAGCAGATGTTTCACAGCACAAGGTTTAGCTCAGCCTCGGTGCCAGTGTATCTGGACTCACGTAGCGTGAGCCTGTGATGGTGACATCACTCTCTGGAGCTTGGCATTGATAACCCATTTGGTCTTAGGAAATTTTGGCTCCGCAGATTTGTTCTCCTGCCTGTGTGCTGAATGGTTTTGTGTGGCACAGAAGACATGAGACACATCTCTGGCCAAACTGATCCTGGCTAGGGATGAACTGCACATGGGGCACTAACTCTCTGGCTGCCTCTGCTCTGCTGAGATGACAACTTTCGAGCATTAAAGATTGTTCTGACATTCTGAATTGTTAAAAAAACTTCAAGGAGCAATCTCCTCTTGTACTTAGATCAGCAGTTTGATAGGATGGAAATGGAAGGAATCTTCAAAGGTTTAGATGTCTGCCTTCTTCAAGCTCATTGAAGCTTGTCAGTAACCCCAAATAGGTGATTAGATTTGTGCAGTGCCTGTCTGGTTCGTCTCACACCAGTTAAATTTTCCACTGCGAGAAACAAGGGTCTCATTAAAGAGTTGTGACTTTGCCATAGAATGTAACCGTACCAACATGAGCAAATATCTGTGGGAAATACAGGGCTTTATTTGAAATCTTACATTTTAAAATGGAAACATGTCCACAGACATTGCAATAACTGTAAATTAAAAGTTAGTGGTTGGTACTAAATATTTACGGTAGTTTAACAAAAATGTCTTGCACACTGTTCAGGAGAAAGCAGAATTGAAAAGAGGACATTACAGTTTGTCACTTCACATACACCGTTTTAGTGTATATATAAATCTGTAGATGACTACATTGTATTTACAATGTTTTATTTTCCTTCAGAGAATTCAGTCTATTAATTTGTGCTTGCTTCTGATACAAGCTTATTTGCATCCTGTAATGTAAAGGATTCTATTAGCAAGTAGAAGCAAGTGTACAATGTGATGTTTTGATGAATCCATGACTTAATCCTACTGTATATGACCTATTGTACTACATCCGTATTGTACATCTGCTGGATACAGCACTTTTACATTTAAGAAGTGCACACACTTGAAAACAGAACTAATTTCATTGAAGTCAAATTACATTTAAAGACTTTCTGTCCGTTACATTTTTCCCAGAAGTCATGAAAACTTACTTTTACTATCTCTTATCTCTTTTCCTTAAAGACTTCTGTTTCCCACACAGGAGGCAGGAGGTGTGTTTTTCATGGTCTCATCTGCCACTAGAAATGCAAATGTGCCCTGGCTATAGAACAGGCTTTGCAGATAAAATGACTACTTAAAGGGGTGTCCATAAAATTTGTTTTGCCCCTCTGTTTCACCACCTGTTTACACTCCTGGTCCTTGGCCAAGATGATGTGAAAAGCTTCAGGGATACAGTTACTGTAGATGCGGCAGCTTTCAAGGAACAGATAGAAATAATGTCTAGATTCTAGAAATTAAAAAGCCGTTGACAGAGTTCTGAACCATTGATTTTGCCTCAGGTGCAAAACCATTCCTTTGAGTATTCTGTATAAGAAATTGATTTGAGGTCTACCAGATGTACATTTGAAGAGCTTTTAATATAAAGTAAACAGGTAACCTCTGCATACTTTTAATTTTTGATTTCTTAACGGCCCATCCATATTAGGTCTCTGCGGCCTTGATAAATTGAATTCATCTCCCATAAAAATTCAGTAGCAGAAACAGACACCAACTTCCTTTGCCTATAGCAGGGGTAGTGGGCTTCTGTCCTGGAGCAACACATTTTTTTTCCAGGATGTGTTCCATCTCAGGCCTTAACGGCTTATTTGAGCTAGTTCAAAATCATAAATGTGTGATTTCCAGGTCCCAATCACACTTGAAATGAGAGGTACCTCTAAGATCTTCAGGAACCCACTACTCGAGGACTGGGAGGTCCTTAGTCATTAAAATAAAGACAAAACCACAGTGAAGAACTTTCTCTTGTTCTTTTCTAACCTCTGAGGCCTATTTGTCAGGCCCACATTTGCTTTGACTTCTAGCGGGTTGCCTGAAATGAGATATGCTGGGTTATATTATTCCAGGTGCTCCCAGGTCCTGCCCTGTGCATCCCTGTAGTTGTCGCAGCTCCTTGCCAGACACAGGGAGCTATAAGTGATTGTTCTTTGAAAGGTAAGCTATGAGGGCCACGGCCACTCCAACATAAATGCCAGTTCCGATGGTGATGGACAGCACAGCCAAGAACAGGGCTCGTCTGGAGCTGGAGCTTGCCTGGTGAAAGTCTCCTTTGGCCACTGCCTTGTTCGTCTGCAAGAGAGGTAAACAGAGGTCAGGTCCCAGCCGCTGCTGCGTGGTTTAGTTTCATGTCACTATAACAACGGTTCTTGTTCGAATTCTGAGACTATTTTCACTCAGGGGGTTGAAGCGGTCTCTGATGCAGTGACCTCGTTAATAATGCAAATTTGGTTGGTTGTGGAGAGGGAACCTTCTGCCTTTGAAGTTCAGAGATACCAATTCAAAGTGCAAATATGTAAGACGGACATCTTCCCTAACTAATTTATAATTAGTTTCGCCGTTAGATACTTGTTCTCTTGCAGTCAGCATGGTTTTCTGTGCTATGGCAAGGTTTATTTTTTAGAATCAGTGGCACAATGGAGCTGCTGATGCCTACTACAACTTTCTTTCCCTAAAACCCTTGAATCAGCATCAGTTACTTTTCAGCAAAGATCTTCAGTTGATGTTGATCATTGCCGTTTTACTCCTGTATTTATACTTTACAATTTAGCATTTCCTGCCAACCTAATCAAGCAAAGAAAAGCCAATTCTAGAGCTCCCGTCTACACTTAATCAGTGGATAATTTAACCCCATGGGTTGTGTAGAGGAAGTAAAAGTGCTATATTGAAATTTGTGAAGCTTATTTTGCAAGAATATTTCATGGTAAGTGTTAGCAGACAAATTAAAAAGAAATTCTTTGCTGCTGCCATGTGCACAATTTATGACCTTGAAATGTTTGTAGTCTTTTCATACTAGCTTCCAGTGTCCTGTTGAACAAGTGAAGGCAATCGGCACTTTGAAAAGAAGAGAGCACATAGCAATGCAAGGCTGGTTTTGTAGATAAAGCTTCTTATTTCAATGATTTAAATGTAAAGAGGCTACACAATCATGAACATGCATGTGATACTGTCTTCAAAACATACAATAAGCAATTTGCTTAAATTATACCAAATGGTTTCAAATAATGCACTGGGCACTGACGTGGAAACAAATCTGTAATTCATATAAAATTTAGTTACATATTCCAACAATTCCAAAACGACCCCCCTAATTCTTAATATGCATCATTAACCATTTAATCTGTTTTGAATATAATATTTAAGCTTGTGAGTTAATGCCTATAATATGTGTACTGTAGTGTGATGTGTGAGTCTGTGAGTTCTGCATGTGTAAAGATGTGTGTGTACATGAAAGGCACTGCGATTTGCGCAACAGTGATGGTGTGGTTCACAGAAAGGGAGAGGAAACATGTCTTGGGACTGTGGTTGGAGGGAATGTCAAGAGGAATTTCCTGGCACGATCACATGATCAGGTCTCACCCAGTTGCGATTGCTACAGTAGGTCCCAGCATGACAAGGTGACGGGAAGCACCCCTGTGACCTAACAGCTGGATCAGCGAGGTTCTGAATTCTGAAAGGCAGCCATGCAGATGAGGAATCGCATCTGCAATGCAACAAGTACGGTTGCCAAAACATCTGGACAGCATGGAAGGTGCCCGAGTCACATTAGAGTCATGAGGCACAACTGCAACAGTGAAGTCATAACTCAAAAGGCTGCATTATGGAGGTTTTCACATTATTATTATTAATTGACTTGATGTGAAGAAATGCTTGGATAGAGCTCCAGAGTTACCCAGCAAAGGCCCTCGCTCAGATCGTTGAGCACTGCAGTCCTCTTCCACCCGAGGCTGAATTGAAGCGCTGAGTACTGCTGGGCTCTCAATGTGAAAAAAGGAACGATCACACAAAAGTCTTCTGTAAAATTTCTCACTGTTCTGGAGGAAAGTGTTTGCGTTTCTGGTGCTTGTTCGAGGGCCGGATTGGGAAATGGAGATAACCTCCACATTGTGCACAGCGGAGAAAGGGGAAATCTTTGGTGACAACATAATGCTGAATGTGGACCAAAGCCTTTGACTTGGAAAAAAATATAAAGGTGTATATATACAGTGGTTTAAGACAAGAAAAGGAAATACCAGATCACGTTAATAATCCAGTGAGAAGATCAGGCAGCAGTCATCTTGGCTAATCTCATCACAATGGGGGACAAGACAATGCCTTTTTTTGGGGAGCTGGAAATAAAATAACTTCAGGTACCCGAGAAACCCCTCTAGGCCAGCGTTATGTACTGTATGTCTTTACGGTGATTTCAGTTTTTAGTGGATGCCAACAGGAAGAGTTAGAACAGTAGTAACTGCTGAGAAGCAACAAACGTATCTCCAGTACCTCTTTTCCAGCTGTGGTTTGTATTCAGGCGGCACATACAGTACCTTGAGCAGCACAAGAGACTGCATTGCAGAGCACAGCACTGAGCCCTGTCCTGGGGAAGATGATTGCACTGCCTTGCAGAGCGACCTGATTGCATTTCTTGTCATTTTATTTTGCTAAAACCGCTGTAGCTTAGTTAGCACGTGACTCCTAGCACTTTCCCGACTGAAATATTCATATACACAGCTGACACAGGTCCCATGGGATTCGGAGCAGTGCGGAGGCCAAATAAAATCTAGATTACTGGAGGGAGAGTGGTGGCACGATTAAAATAAAAATGAAAACTAGGTGTCTTATACAGTCCTGAGAAAATAATGCTTCTAAATACAATTTCCATAATTGAGAATGTGGAGCAATCAGGAGGAAAATAAACGTAATTATGCCTTCTGGACTAATACAGTGCAGATGTGCCAGTGCTGTAATCCTGGTGTAAACAAAGCAAGGTCATGCACACGGGGGCAATTGGCATGTCATGAGTGTCCTGTTGAAACATACACAGCATACAAGACTGCTTTCAGGAAGGTTACAAGCGCATTTCACCATTGCTGGGACATTCCTAATCTAATCCTTTAATTTCCAGGCTGACAGTCAATATCGGTAGCTTCAGTTCCTGATGATTAGTCCTTTGAGGGACGTCCGGGGTGTGATGAAACCCCCAAGCAAATTCAATTTGCACAAAAGGATGTACAGAAGAGGGTGGCATGGTGGCACAGTGGTCAGCATTTCTGCCTCTCCATGCTGGGGCCCTGGGTTCAATGTGGAGTTTGTATGTACCCCTCGTGTGTGTGTGGGCTTCCTCTGGGTATTCCCATCCTTCCACAATCCAAAAATATACAGGTAGATTAAGTGGCTTCTGGGAAAACAGGCCCTGGTGTGAGTGTGCTGGACTGGTGTCCTGGCCAGGGTATATCTTGCCATGCGGCTGTTGCTTGGCAGTATAGTTTATGGCTCCAGATGACCCTGTACTGGATAAAGCAGTAAGAAAATGGATCGAGGGATGTATGATACAATGCTATATGAAGAACAGTTATTACTGAAGTTCTGTCACATTGCTGTGACAGTGAAGTGATATGTATACTGTACTTAGGGCCACCGCTCCACTCCTTTAAAACACTCCTTTCTCCTTTAGAACATTTAGCTCTTCCTGGTCTTAAAGTTGAGATTAAAGGGAAAAAAATAATCTACTGAGTCAAAGAAGTATGGTTGTTCCTTCTAATACCTGTACTTGTTCTTTTGAACAAAGCAATATGGAATTTTACATAAAGCCTAGAACCCATATGAACGATCATTTTCCACACTGAAAATGGCTATTCTGTATAAGCCCATTGGAAACAGTAATACTTTCTTTTTATTCTTCCATCTTGTTTTCAAACCCTTATATAGAGATCTTGTGGTGAGATTGTTCACCTTGCTATCTATTCCAGCAAAGTGAAAACTCATGCAATGCTTCATTTCAGTTTATTTCCATGACTTAGAAGCTTTTTTTGCTGGAACAAATAAAGCAAGAAATAGCAAACTAACTGGAAGATGGTGATAAGATATATGTCGCATCCTTTAAAGAAACGACTCTTCCTGGAACATTTTCTGATTCCATGTCTTATGTCTTTATCTGTTATCTTACTGTACATGCTTAAACACAACAACAAAGAATTGTGGAATATTACAGTAAAAAAAGACTTCTTAGCACTTTTTGTGTGATGATTTCCCCTACTTTAACTGGGTGTCTTCGTATTTAACCTAAGTGGCTAATATTCCTGTAAATATAGGGAAAAATCATGAAAGCATTAATCTTTTTAGGAAAAAGAAGATTTCAGCAATACAAATAAGTCTGAATCCTACAGTACATTAAAGGCGAGAGACCAAGCTCAAAAACTTAAATTTCAGTAATCATTTTTGTACTTTTAGCAGATCGCTGCCTTTTCTTTGAGATATTGAAGAAAAATGTTTCCAGTTTAATCTACTCTGTGCAAATGGAAAACTAATTTCAAAATGAATGTGAGACATCGTATTTTACTGGGTGGTTTATCTATTTCAAGTTTAAGTACATAAAATAGAGAGTATTAGTGCTATGAAATTTTGCTGCATGATTGCATTCTTGGTTGTTATTCATGTCTACCTTTCCTTAAGAGACCTATGGTTAACCAGATTAACCATGAATAAATACAAATATAATATTGTATATTTTTTAACGATTTCCAATGATGCAATAAAAATTGAAATAATAGACTAGCATAGCATAATGATGCCTTATTTAAACATGATTAATCTTTTCTGGACGATGTTACTTCATACAGGGGATACAAGTAACTCCCTTTGCTCACACAGATCAATACCAGAGCTGATGTTGTACTTTACTGCCATTGGCGGCATTCCTTTACTGAAGGGACAATCTTGAGTTGAGCTGATAATAAACACTGCATTTGATTATTTTACATGTCAAATATTACATAGAATATACAGTATGCAAAAGACAAATAATTGTGGTATCGTGCTGATATAAAATATTTAGTTTGTCTAGCAAGTAACTCTGTTCTCCTCACTGATACTTAAATAACTTGGCAATCTCTGCAAAGTTCTTGTGTAATTTCAGAATTCACCTGAAAGTCTGGTTCGCCTCAAGGTAAATCTGACACACTTAGGGTATAGTCTATAGGGTAAAGCTTATGAGCTCCTGTGAACACAAAACATTATGCTGTCCAACCCACACCCTGGTTGTGAAAAACAAAGCTGCTAGGAAGTGTTTTAGACACAGATGCAGTATACAGCCAGATTTACTCCAATTAGCAATCATGCTTTTTGTATGTGAAAAAGGTAATTAATTTTAATCAGCTGCTGCTAGGTCTGTCAGGTTCTTAAGCCGGTTTTCCTAATTTGATAAGGTCTTGTTCTTATCTTGTCCAGGTGTTACATGCCTGGGCAGGGTTGTGTCACTTGACCTCTCTGTGGGCCCTGCCCTCGGCACGCGTCTTCCCCGCTGGCAGCTCACTGGACGGAGGGGTGGGGACAAGCCCGCAGGGCCCAGCCCGCTGGGTCTGGGGAGCTCGGTCACGGCTTCCATTGCCCTCTGTGTAGCTGCTGGCAGCGATGTTAGGGAAGCTATAAGCGGACATGCTTGGCCAATCCTGGTCACAGCCGGTTCGTTGGTTCCAACCCGCGATTGCAGAGCTCAGCCTGCACACAGGTGAGCTCCTTCACTGGCTGAACCGCTCGAGAGACCAATATGTACTTCAGCATTATCTAATGACCTAATTGTTGAAAACAATACGATTTAATAAATTCCCACTATTATACCATAGCTAGTTACATATACAATAATATTACCATTATATTATCCTTATATATTGATGAGAACATAATTACATACTGTACTGTATTATTGGTGAAAATAATTGCATACATAATTATTTTCTCTTTCAGTGATCCATCCACTTTCAGAAAGCCACTCAGGGTCAAAGCAAGCAGGAGGCTAGTCCCAGAAGGAAAGGGACGGAACATCAGTCAATCACGTATGCACAGGGACAATTAAAGTCAGTAGTCGGGACAATAGTCAGCACTTCTTTAAAATCGGAGTACCAGGACAGGGCCAATGTGAACTGGGAGAATATGCAAGGTTCACACAGAAAGAACCCAGGTCCCAGAAGAGCAGCAGGACTCATGTGCACTGGGCCTGTCTGTTTATTCGAGCTGTTAATGGTGTTGTAAGCCTCTCACTGTTCTAGCAAAAAAAGTCCACTGAACGCGAGACGGTCCAGAAAGTGAGACGTTAATTCCTGTCCTAATAAGTCTGTGTATGCGTCCATCTAGGCCACAAGACTGTAGTGTATGCCTGAGTATTCTTTGCAATGAATTCTGTGGATCTGAGCATCCATCCATTTTCAAGACCGCTTCGTCCACTTCAAGGTCACTGGGGAGCTGGAGCCCATCCTGGCAAGCAATGGGCACAAGGCAGAATACACCCTGGGCAGGACGCCAATCCATCGCAGGGCACACAGACACAGTCACACCAGGGCCAGTTTGAACCCACCAGCATGTCTTTGGACTGTGGGAAGCAACTGGATTGCCTGGAGGAAACCCTTGTGAACACAGGGAGAACATACAAACTTCACACAGACAGCACCCCAATGTTTTGGAATTGAACCCAGATCAATCCTTAAACTTATGTAAAGCATTTGCAGTTATTAATATATTGGTAATTTTCAATTTTTGGATTTACATCACAAAAAAGTAAAGCTAATATTTTTTTACTTAGTGTTACTAAGTATGTAAATGTTATAATTACTTTTTTGTTCCGCCTGGAATCATTTCCCTTTGTAATTACGGCTTCAATTTTGACTGCCTTCATTAATTGCACTAAAAAATTAGGCAAACTGCAAATCCGCTAAGACCTTACTTCAGATGTTAATGGAAAAACATATTAAGACTAATCTTAATAAATAGTCCAAAATATTAAAGCACATTGTCCCTGTCAGAAAAGTCTCATGACAGTGTCTGATATGAAATGCAGTCTTTGCAGAAAATTTTAAAATCTAAAAGTCTAAAATGATGAAAGTGAATTAATTTTGAAACTATCTGGTGTGCATTCCTCTTTTTACACTAACATCTCTGTAAAGTACATCAGATGCACATCATTTGACTCATGGTGTGCAGTGTTCTACAGTTTATATCCACCTGTGAAACAAACACCTCAGCATTATTTGTACAAAGAACAGGGAAAAGGTCCAGATTTTCTGTGAAGGGGGCCATGCATGATACCTTAGGCAAAAGATAAGTATTTGTTGTTAAAGCAAGTACATGCAGAAAACCATCTGTGTTTTGTAGAATGTCTTCATTGCCTGGGGAGTTGGTGTGTTTGCAGATTAACGTGCTGCCCACGTTGATATGCTTTCTAGCCAAAATATTGTGTAAAGAGCTTACTCTCGGTGTTGGAGTTGGGTCTAAAAGCAGGGAATCAGATTATATTTACAAGCTTATTGCAAGTGGATTGCTACAGTTTGGCTTCATGATAAAACTGGTCTTTGACTTTCATCCTTAAAGCTGAAACATTTACTCTAAAAAGAAAATGCAAATAAGGGAAATGTAAAACTGCTGTCGTTGGAGTTGGTGTGCTAGACTTTGTCTCATCAAGTCACAATTTGACTCCTAACCTAATTCCTTTGTGACCTAAAGATCTGAGGAACATCCAGTACTGTAATAAGAGCTTCATCGTCATCTCCAGTGTGCCAAACTGTTTGTAAGCTCTCACGATATCGGGAGTGTCGTATCAGCACTGATTGTTTGGAATTCAGAATCAGGACTGAGGCAGGCTTAGATAAAGCTGTCTGTAGTCAACAGTAAGCCCGTGGAGGCTATCTGATCAAATATAAAATTGCTGCATACAGTATACTTTGAGCTCTTTACAAACACACATTAATATAGTTTTCGTTCTAACTGCAAGCCTTTGCTTAATTTGAGAATGGATTAACATGCATGTTTACTGTTATATTTAATTTTCATCTCAGTAATTTATCATTGTGTCTAGAATTCATTAATGTCATTATGTAACTGTGACTGGCCTCTAGCTTAATATGATTTTGCTATTAATTAGTTTGACGTTGTTTTCATGTCTGCTACAAGACGTGCACTTTTGAACGGTATTTGTAGCCAGAGCCTGTGCTGTGTCCTTTACAAGAAGATTTCAGTGCAGGACAGGTGGAGCAGATGAAAGATGCAATGCAAGGTTAGCTAGTGAGCAGCAAGCTGAAGCAAACAAGACGCTCAAAGCAGAGTGTCTCTCCAACAACATGCAAATTAAGCTCTGGGGCTCCCTATTCAAAAGCCCTCATGATTACGGTATAACAACAATAAAGTGGGTTTCATTCCATATGTATTACATATTTCTGCAGATGACTATAATTACATAAGATTAGAATGATAGCCTTGACCAGTTCATAACAGCTATTTGGTCTAAAGCTTACAATTTAATAATGTAAAACAGGTTTAAAAGTGGATATTTATGCAGTCTTTATTGAGAAGGCATGTTAATGACCAATAACCATGCCAGCAACTCCTGAACGGTCATAAAAATAATTTGATCAATCATTCCCTCATTAGATTTACACAATGCTCTCTGCTGCACATTTAAAAGTACACAATAGCTGAAAATGTCCTGTATAAACTGGAAGCTTATTCCACAGTGACCTATGACCCTCGCACAAACCGTGATCAGCTTCTTAAGGCTGTTGTGCCCTGCAAGATATCACAGATCATGCACCTTCCTGCAGAGCATTAGACTTTGGGCAAGCGTGTGTCAAGCAAAAGGAAAAGCACTTCTAACCTAAGATCACATACTGAAAAACTATGATATGATATGCAGATCATTGTATTTAAAATAATTTATTACACTTCATTGTCTTTTATCCGTATATCGATTGCTGTCAATGCAGAGGGATAATAGAGTTCTACAGACAAAAAAGCTAGAGGAGCCAATTTTAACTATGGTTGACCTTGCAAACTGCTACTGATATGTGGAGAACGCAGCCGGCATTAAATGCATCATCTCTTTAGCTTCTTTGGAGACCCAGCCCATAACAGTAGCTTTAAATAATATTAGAGATATAATTGCCCCATTCACATTCAATATGAACATGGTAGCCAATGCAGTTGGGTGCCTGTTAACAAACCTCTCTCACACAAATTACTTTTGTTCCACATGGGGATAATGGGCAGACAGACAGCTCAGACCTGCTCACCCATTGAACCATTCATCCTTTGATATGGTGTTCAATGTGCTGTACAGGGAAGTTAGCCCTCACGTGAATGTCTTCAACATTGCTGTAAGACTGGAGCTGTGCAGGAAATAGCAGAAGTCAAGGTTCTACTGAGAGACAAGAGAACTTGGCCACCTAAGGCCAACCCTACCTCCAGTGATGCTTCGCCACTCTGGGGAATCCCAGTAAGAGCTGACCAGTGACACAGGGGCTATAGTGTCAACCAGAGCTTGAAACAACTACCTTTGCTTGAGTGACTGCAGAGTCCACTGAAATTTAAGTCATTTTTCAAGTAGCGGTGCAAATACATGCTTAAGGGCTTACTTTCCATCCTTTAGGTATTTTATTGCAAGAATGGAAGTCAGAAACGCTAATCAGTTTTAAACAGGTTTCACTGAAATGCATACTGTACATCATTGACTCCTACACCACCGTGATCCTGTTCGCTTCACTAAAATCTACAGGCATGTTAACTCCCATTCACTAAAAAAGATATACCTTCAACATATTTATATGTCTTTCACTATCAATATTCAGTGACTGCTTTAACTTTAGGAATATGACTCAAAAAGAGCACATTTGGACATTTTGATACATTTCACAATCATCAATACACAATGCATTTATTAATTATGCAAATGTATAATGAAAATGAATTCATTTTGTTCATATTCCATCTGGAGTCTGAGATGTATGACATGGAGCCTGATAGTGATTACAAATAATTGGAGTTTATTCCTTCTGAGGGAAAACCTTATTTGCTACAGAAGGTGATGTTCCATGTCTTTATTTTTTTCCAAAAAGATTTTAATTAAGATTTCTGTGGGTACTCAAATTTATTTGGAGATTTCTCGATGGTAAAAATGACACCCATTAAATTTCAGGTTAAAAATCTCTCCCGCAGTGGCACTTGAGGGAAAATGCTTTAAATGGATTTCCAATAAAATACATTGTTAACCATCTACATGATTACAATCTCAATCAGCTGATCTCTAAACAGTAACATTATTTTTTTACTGTCACAAAAACTGGTTTACAAAAGCCTATAATCCAAACTTTGCATAATCACAAACTAAAAACACTGAAATTTTGATTCCCCTGCCTCTGCTTAAATGAAATACTGTACAGTATGAATATAGAATAATAGGTTGGATCGTTAATACCTACAGTAGCTGTTATCAACTTCATGCCTGCTCAATTCTTATTTTATTTTATTACATTTTTCATTAAGTTTTTATTAGATGTACTGTATGATGTACAAAATGGCACTATTTTGTGTATTTTATGTTCATAGAATTTTGCATGTAATTTTAATGCCTTATTGCACAATATTGTATGTTCACCTAAACTGCTAGAGAGATGAAAAAATAGAATTGAACAACTGCGAAATGTAAGAGAATATATACAGTACAAGGTAGCTTTTGGGCCAGCATGGTGGCACAGCAGTTAATATCGCTGCCTCATAGGGCTGGGACCCTGTGCTCACTTATTGGGGTGCTATCTGTGTGCTGTTTGAATGTTCTCCACACGTTCACACAGGTTTCCACCGGGTTCTCTGGTTTATTGCAACAGTCCAAAGACAAACTGGTAGATTAATCGGCATCTGGGAAAATTGGCCCTGGTGTGTGTCTGGTGTGTGTGCTCTGTGAGGGACTAGTGAGTTGTCCAGGGTGTACCCTGCCTTGCGTCTGTTGCTGGCCAGGATAGTCTCCTGCTTCACTGTGTGCTATACAGTGATTAGAAAATGCATATATATATATTCTTTATACAATGTATTAATACACTGAATGATCTACTGTTTTATCGATTATTTCAGTAGTTTCAAAAGTAGTCTCCTATTATGTTTAAATATTATCTATTGTACAAAATAAAACCAACTTGTTTTGCAGATCAACAGTTCAAATTCCATTTCCACGTGCAGATTTTGAAGGGTTTAAATCATGGAGTTTTTCTCATTGGTGCTTCACCAGTTCAGTTTGACACCTGCAAACAGATGCTACAAGACTGCATCCTACACGTTTTTCATCATTAGACAGAACGAAGGAGTACAAATTGGCAGGTACTGGCTGTAACTAGATTTATCTACAGCATGACTACCCCTGATTTTCTTCTTTTAGACTGAACCTACAGTATGAGAGAATAAAAACATTTCTCCCTGTGCATTAATTCAGTTGAGTTTCAAAAACATTTTGCTTGAAGATTAATGTAGTGCCAATTTTGCGTGTGCTTCTTATGTAACATTAATCGCAGCTATGATGGTGCTTTGTAGATACAATAGTACAGAACGGTTTTTCCGAATTAAATTTTCTGCAGCTTTACAGCTGCATTGAGGGATTTCCAGTCTGATCTCGGCGTGGGCAGCAATGCTCTGGAACACAAGTTGCATTTTATATCGAGTGCTAGTACGCTGTACAGTAGGTGTGCAGTCGTGATGCGGAGGAGCGCCCCTGTCACTGTCAGAGTGGGCAGGCAGGCAGAGACAGTGAGAGATGACTTCACAGACCTCAAGGGCTTGCGGAAACTGCATGGCTTCTAACTTAAAAGCCTAAGCAACACAGTCATTTAAAAAAAGTAAAGGTCGTTTTTAAAACAAGATTTATTCACACAGCACCCATTGCTAGGTCTGAGTGATAAGACTAGAAAAATCTTTCAGAATTACACCACATTAATAATCTACCTAGTCCTCTAACCCGTGGTGCATTAAAACCAGTCCACCCATGTTCCATTAAAAGGGTAAATAAGCGTACATAAATAATATGTAGAATTAAATATTTTTTAAAATTGTAATGTTTTAGTCATGCTGACTTGCAGCACAGGAACCTGGGTTCAGTTCCAGACCTGGGTGGAGTTTGTGTTCTCCCCATGGTCACTCCAGTTTCCTCACAAGACTCAAGACAGGATCATCGGCCTCTGGGGAAACTGGTGTGAGTGTGTGTATCGGTGTCTGTGTGTGCCCTGAGATGGACTGGTGTCCTGTACAGGGTGTGTCCTGCCTTGTGCCTGTTGCTTGCTAGGATTAGGCCCCGTGACCCTGAACTGGATAAAGAGGTTAGAAAATGGATTTATATTTTTTAAGCCTTACAATATTGGTGGAAATCAGGTATGTACCGTAGCTTGTTATACATTTTATCTTTTCAGTTTTTCTGAGAAGTCTATAAAGTACTTTCAATGTTACATACTGTTTTGCTTGCTTTTTAACTTATTTTTGACTGACAGTGCTCTTTACTCACCTACAGTAGATAACTGGATTTCTACAAAACATCATTTAAGTAGTTGGATAGACAGACATACTATCCAATATTTATTACACAAGATTTCTTGTCTCAGAATCATTTTTGAATACCCTCATAAACACCACAGAAGTGATCAATTACAACTCTTAAATAAAACTAGATCATTGATACACATTGGATGGAGACCGTTAATGTGTACTGTGTGCAAAAGAAAAGGCAACAGAACACCATCACTTCAAAGTATCAGGGCACTTGTGTACAGTCCAGTTGCACAACTATTCAGGCCACTGATCTATACCAGCCTGACAACATACAGTATAAAACTAAAAACAACAAAAACAGGTTTTCCTGTGTTGTTAGAATCAAAGATTCAGAGGACTTCAAAATGTCTGAAAGAATGTCCAAGTGATCAGACCTCACCCATCACCATCATGCATTAACCCACATTGAGACCTTGACAGACATTTTGATCAATGCAATCATGTTTGTGGGGGGTATGGAACATCTTGTCCTAAGCCGCTGAATTTGATTTCTTAGGATCCTTTAAGAAACAGCTTGATAAGATCCTTGGATCAAGAAGCTACATCAAGAATCTACTACTAAACAAATGAGCAAAATGTGCAGAAGTACTGCTCACCTTTATCCTTTTTATTTTTAAAGAATATTTTGGATTTGCCAGTAGTGTCTTTGTCTCGCTCACAATGATGACCCCGATACCTACACAGGGTGACTGAGAAAATCACAAACTGTAGGTATTCCAGCCCACTCACTGGAGTCATTCATCTTTTGATGCCTTGCAAACCCTATAGAGAAACACACTGCATGTGCACATGCCTGTAGGAGCATGTGAAGCCACAAAGCCACTAGCTGATTCATTCCAACCCTGCCCTTGGTGCTGTTTGTAACCTCTTTAAGGTTATAATGCTCAAACATCAGACCTGGCTAATGTGTCAACTCAAATAGCCTTAACAGTTCACTGGTAGTGGACGTTGGATAAAGAAAAACATTACGGAATCGGGTCACAAGAAAATGGTGAACCAAATGGACAGAAGGCAGGTCTCACATCTTGTGAAAAGATTCAAGAGTGATCCCTTACCTTCAGACTGATGTGAAGAATCTTACCTCATGCGATAAATAAAATGCTGCTATTCCAAGGGGCCAGAAACAGCAAAGCATGGAGAAGACGCTCAGGCCCAGATGATCCCTTGGAGGCATCATGAGAAAATTGTCCTCGCTTTCTGTGTCACTAGAATAATCACTCTGCAAAACAGATGAAAGACGTGGACACTATTAAAGAAAGCAAGAGACTGAGCTTCATCTTCAGTACCAACAAAAACAACTACACAACAAATCAGAATGAAGTAATCTAATTTTTGTAGTGCACCCGTCTCTCTTGAAAATCATTTTTCAATGAAGCCATGGCAGGTTCAAACCTAAGTAAAGTGCAGGAAAGTTCAGGGTAAATATTGACTTGCTGATGAGGGCTCATCTGTTGAAGATTAACAGTGCATGGGGTGCATCAATTTTCCTGATTTAAAGGTACACTACCACATCTGAACTCAAAGCCAAACCAAGACTGTCTACCAGAGGCTTATTCTCTCATTCCAGAAATAGGTTACAAATCAAATCTGCCTGTTATTTTCTCAAAGCGTTAGAAAAATAAGACAGTCTTTCTAAGCAAAACGCTGAATTAGGCCTGTGTCACTGTTGGGGAAAAAAACCCTGAAAGTTACTTCTGAGAGCGAAGCTGACATGTTGTATAAGAAGTCATGATTGTTTGCTGGGGCCTAAAGCTAGCACAGATGGCTGCACTCTACATGAGTCCCAGTCATTATTTATTGGGACAGACTATAAAAGGAAAACTGTACGTGCCATCAAACCACTTCAGTCATCGCAGAGGGTGGTTTTGTACCATAGCCTGATGCATCTACAGTACCTGCCTTTTTACCTTGAAACAAGTGAGAATAATGAAGGCATTGTTTCACTCTGTTGTACTGAGCGCACAATCCTCCGCAGCTGAAGCTGCTCCACAACCATACTGCTAAAAGAGCAGCTAATTTAATACAACCCACATGTACTGCTCTCTACAGCAAACAGAACAATAATTGCCTTTGGACAGATTATGGCAGCATTTCTTAATTTTATCATTTCTTATTGTTTGACAGTAAGGAGCATATGAAATATTGGCTCATTTCTTTTCCAAACAGTTATATTTTCATACTCAGCATCGCATTTGAGATATCGGAGACTACTGACAGGAGAGCCTGATCGAGCCTCGTCAGTTTTTTAATCACTGATTTTCGCTAGTCAGAAAAGCCATACGCACAGACAAAGTGAATACGAGAAAACACTTCACAGTTTCAATCATTGTCTTTAACTCCCACTGCTTGTGCATAAAATCATATTATTTTGAGTGATTTAGGTACAATGGTCCAAGTATTGAGATGACAGTGTCTACAGCTAATACCTGTTTGCTGCTTTTTCTCCATTCTGAAGTATGATTGTGTAATTTCACTAGGAGATTAGATTTTATTTCTATATTTCTATATCTGCAGTACTGCCATTGAAATACAATTCAAAGGCATTACACATGAAGTTCTGGTTTTAACTTCTGCTCATATTCAGGCTTCACTCGTTTATGGAACACAAATGAAATGTGACATAATTTTTACTGCTGTCAGTATATTATTTTTTGCCATACAGCTAACAGGTTGAGAGTAACTTTAAAAGGCATTTGTTTCAAATGCACGTCATAGAAATTTTGTAAGAAGCTTTTTAAGTGATGAAGAAAAAAAAAATTAAAGGGCTTTTACTAAAAAACAATCTTTTTAGTAGCATGTTATTTAATATTCAATACATGAAACTGACATTTAAAATTTTGATTACTGGATAGAGTCATTTGATGATGGAAGGCTCTTTGGATACAATTGATACTTATAATCTAGCTTTGATCTGCAAAAGTCAAAGACCATAGTCACTCACACATGTATGCCTCTGGAGGTGGGTGCAGGCCAGCAAGGAGCTTTTGTTTTGGCCTAGATCTTGTGCGAGTTCTGCAATGGGCACAAGTCCAATACTATGGGGGGCTTGCCAGTGGTCTTAATTCCTTGGCAGACTCCTGATCCATCCAATCCCAATATCATTGGGATCAATCAGCCAGAAGAGGCAAATGACAAGGTGAAGATTCACACCGAAGGGCACCGAGGATGTAGAATACATTTGGCACAGAGATGAGAGCTTTTAGTGAATGAGGTAATGCAATGATCCTGAATGCGCTGGATGTGTTTTTTTTTAAAGGTTGTTAGAGAGGGACTGAAGAAAATCAAACTCTTTTTTCAAGAAAATGTTACAGGTGTGGAACGTGTATCTCTTGAACTTTTATCCTTATCCTAGATCCGGACAATGTAAAGGACCTGAAGCAGAAAACAGTTAATGATTAAACACAAATCTGGAAATATTATAACAATAAAACAAACAATGCACTGATATTCAAATATAGTATAACCTGAGTAATTGTGCTACCTGCAGTATTTAACATGAATCTGCACATGAATAGAGTGTGTGCAGAATTATGTGGCTTAGCTGCTAAATCAAACTGCTCTGCATCAGAAATTAATTTCCTTCTTATGTGAAGTGCACGGGTAGTGAATGGTCAAAGTCCTACAAATTTCACCACATGTAGAAAGCCTTCTAACGCCCCTTCTTCAAGTGACAGCCATGTTCCTGCTTTAAAATCAAGTTTATCTCCTGAGTACTCTTTAAATATTTCTGCCTGTCCCAGATTGCAATTACTTGTTGATGTGCCTGCAGAAGACAAGATCGTATAATGGTCTAATCATGCATCTTTAGCGTAGTGCTTTTTTCCCTCAATAGCCTGCTTTGGAGTCTTACCATGAAAATGCCTTAGTTTGTCTTAAGACCATCCAACGTAGCCTCTGCAATGTGTATCCTTAGCTTCAGTTTCTCCTTTTCTCACTGTCTGCTAGACCTAGTTGATTTTAAGAGGGGGCACAAATCACATTGCTTTTCATGGCAAATGGAGGTACAATCTTACCAAAAACCTGTTTCTATACTATAATGGGTAGCCTTGAAATTGGTTTGCACCATACTGTAGGCACATCAATTTTGTCATTTGCTTAAACTAAAGCTTAAACTACTACAGTACATTGTATTTTAATGAAATACACAGTAAACATTTTTTAGTGAGTTACATACACAAAATAATATTCAGTGTCCATAATGACGTGCCAGTTGTTGATGTGTAGATTGGCTCTGTTTTATTTCCCTGTTTGTGGATAGGTATTCTAAGTACAATTTTCCTGTTAGTGAGTGTAAATCCTATCATAACTGAATGGTCAACGATCCGCCTTTTAATACTAACAGTCAGTGAAGAATGTTTATTATTTATTGAAGTGCAGCTGACAAGTTATTTTCTTTTAGCACTCCTGTGCAGTGTGGAAGTTAGCAGCTACTGTAACTGAGACAAGGATTTTATATGGGCATTTCTTCAGACGTGCCAGGGTATCGGCTTCAACATCATGGCAACCCTTTGTGCGAAGACCTGACTCCTGTTTCAGTTTTAAATGCCCTTCCATGTCGATTCCACTCATCTCCTGCACAGTAAATGTACTGTAGTGCACTGTACACCAAACCTTTTTTCTTTTTAACTTCTGTCTCATACAAACAAAGGAAGACATACCAGCTTCCACAACATGACATTTTTTCCTTTATCAGAGGTGTTAAGACAGTTCAGTACGTAAGCAGTGTTATTCTTAAGAGCACGTTATATTTGTATATTTCTAAATAGTGGCCACCTGTGTAAATATTCAATAAATACAGAATTTAACAATTTGCATTTCATCCTCTAAAAGTTATGTTTTTGAGTCTTGCATCTTTTACTTTTCTTATCCAACTACACTGTAGCACCAAAAACTCTTCTGGGTTGAGATCTTTGGATCACTTAGCTAATACCAAATGGGTTAAAATGTCCTCTAGCTAGTAACTTGTCTTACCTTCGTGCTCCAGAAAGCAATTTTCTTTTCCTTGATCGAAGTTATTTAATGAATAAGGCTTATATTATGCAGACTTTTGATTAATTTACTTTTGGATGAACTTAGTCTCTGTCTCCAGCAATACATTTTTGAAGTGTGACCATCTCTACTGATTCCACATCCATTCTGACTCCTTCCTCTGACCGCAAATTACCATGAAGGGATATTGAGCACTAGATCATAAAGCTTTGAAATTTAACATTAAGCATTCCATTACCTTATTAGTATTAATATCCCGTGTCCTTTGTTTGCTTTATAGCACTCTAGAGTGCAGTGTTTGATGACTAAAATGTAAAAATGTCTGAAACTTTCAAAGCTGCACATTCTGCTTTGGCCATATCAGAGAGTGGTGTTGTTCTCCACTGATATCACACTCACACATCTTATTTGATTTTTGTTTATTTGGAGATATAATTAATTTCTGAAAAGCAACCTACATTTGTCAGTAACATAATGAGGCAGGCCGCCATCATGCAGGAGATGAGTGGAATCTACATGGAAGGGCATTTAAAACTGAAAACGGCAGTCAGGTCTTGACACAAAGGGTTGCCATGTTGTTGAAGCTGATAGAAATGTCTGGATAAAATCCTTTTCTCAATTAGCTGCTAACTACCAAACAGGACGAATGGGTTCTTGTTTGTAATCCTTCTAAATGCTTTTATTTTGAATGGGATGGTCTGTGGCATAACCCTATGAGTTCACCATTTAACTCTTCAGTGATTTTAAAGTTCATTTCTGTTTTAGATTCATTAGCTATATTTAGAACAAAAGGTTATGATAGAAAATATTTGTTGCATTAAATAATATGGAAACACCATTAATAATTAGTGCAGCAAACTGAGCTGAGATGCAAGAAGCCAGTGGCGGCAATCATATTGCTATAGGAACAGTGTGAGTCAGATATAATGGAAGCTCATTAATTAAAAAATGGAAACAAAATGAAGCAAATGCTGAAATCCTAAGGGAACATTGTGAAATTAGACAAGGAATGAGATATTGTTTTAATAACCTTAATGTATTGAGCCAGCTAAAAGGTTCCAGCAGAAGACGTAAAAGGACATGTTGAAGGAGACATGTGCCGTAAAATTGCACATTACTTTATTTCTTAATGGCTTGCACTGCAGTTTGGATTATTGAAATGCCTGGCTTCACCGCAGTCCTGCAGTTTAAAAAGACCATAGGATGTTAACTCACAATCGACAGCAGACAAGATTACTTCTGCTTTCATCACTTTCCCAGAACTTTGGTTTCTTAGAATGTGATCCTGTCACACGGACTCTTTCACACCTACATCTGTGAAAGTGCTTTATCATGGAGCATCGCATTCCTCAATGGCCCTTGTTTTATCCTCACCACTCCACCACCCTGGGATCCTTCAGAGGGAAGGACACTTCATAACAGTTCATCCTTCCAACTTCTGACCACCTCATCCAATTCAGGGTTGCGGTGGAGCTGGAGTCTATCCCGGCTAGCAACAGCCCAGATGGGATCCCAGTCCACAGCAGGACACACACTTACACCAGGGCCAATTTCCCCAGAAGCCAATAAACCTACCAGTACTGTATATTTTAACTATGGGAGGAAGCTCAAGCGAACATGGGGTGAACATACAAACGCCACTCAGATAGCACCTCGAACCCAGGACCCAAGTGCTGTGACGCAGAAATGTTAACCAATGTGCCCCCATGCCACCCCATGACAGTCCAATTGCACTGGATTCTTGTATTCTGCATGGTACTAGCAATGTGAAATCACTTCATTTGCAAAGGTCTTGTCAACATGTCCAGGTACAGTATTTGCTTCCCCCAAGGGAAGGTACAGTATGTTTTAATTGGTCTTGGGGAGTAACATGAATTAGCAACTATACAGAGGTGCAGAAGTGCCACAGAGTTCAAAAGAGGAGAAAAACGGGCTGTGATTCCACAGGGTCCCAGACAATCCGATTAATGAAATGTGGATCATTTTGGGATAAGTGCTGAGACTTGGAGCCGAAAAGGAAATGATTCTGGTGTATCAGTGGCTCTTTAACCGAGAGAATATGCAAATAGTAGAGGGGAGATTCTGTGCATGGTGTGTTAGAATGTGACAGCAGAGACAATGTGGAACAAAATGAGCTGTATTGACATTCTGGTAAACAACATTACTCCCAACAAAACAAGCAAGTTTTACATACCTCTAATTACAGTGATCAGATAAAGAATCAGGCTTCTGCCATTAACTAAAGAGGTACAGTAGTAACCCATCAAGCTTGTTAATTTTAATGAATATTTTTAGACATCAAATAGATTATAAAATAAATTACAAAGTGATAACCTATCTGTAATGTTTTATGATTAAGAATATGCTAATGACAAGTTAAAATGAAACCACAAAGCATCATACTGTAACTGCATTACAATGTAGTAATACAGTAAGTGTACATAATAAATGTAGTCTTCTTATTGCTAAATTCTAGCTTATAAGCTATCTATTATGCTTTATATCCAAATGGACCAGGGAGTGATAAGAATCACTTTAAAATGCAGTGCAGCAGGATTACAGATGGCTTTTAATTTATTTATTAAAATCCTGAAACAATTAAGTATGATCAATACAACAGGTGGTGTGTTCAATTACATTATTTAGAGAGAGAATTTGGAACAAATATATGAATATTCCTCAGCACTCAAGAACCAGTGCTTCCTCCATAGAAACATTACTTGCATAATTGATTGATTGCTTAAATACAGTATGTGTTCCTGATCTTTAATTAAGTTGAATACTGTATAAGGATAACTGGGTTAGAGCTCTGTGGGAGACTGAAGACCCCTGTTTTAATGATAACTAGTGTGCAGAGTTCCGGGAACATTAATTTTTGATCAGTTGTGTTTCAAGTCATGTCAGTGAACAGTGTGCAAAATATTGCACGTTGGCCAAATTAAAATTAATTTGACACCAGCTCACCCTTCAACATCACAGCAGACAAAAAGCTAAATGAACTTGAAATTTACACACATTCATTTTAATTGGTCAAAAAATAAGTTCATTGTAATCAGATTAGCTGTTTCTATTTCCTCTTTTTAATTTATTTGACAAGATAGTAGTCTGTCTAAAATTATTTGCAATGGCTGATATTTTTGAGGCAGTTTCTCTCTTTCCCTGTGAGATGCTAAGGCATCAAACATTGGTATTCTGGAACACGTTTCCCTTACAATTTATCTTGCCTTTATAATTGATGTCTACGGAGCAAAGAAAATTGAAATATGGAATATGGGCATGATAGTCTAGAAACTGTTATCCAAATCCAGCTACAAGCCAGTGCTCTTCCTATAAGCCTTCTTTTACGTTAAATTAGTGTCATTGTAGTGCCGGAGAAACATATAAAGGCCTAAGCAGACCCTGTATTGTGCTAAAATTGCTAGAGCATTATGAAGGTTCATCTTTAAAGCCACTGAGCATTACATTCACTGGATTTAAAAGTTCTCTGTGACATGCTATTCAGCAAATCATTATAGCACACGTACTGTAGGAATTTATGCTAAACCATCAGATAATTAAAGTGAAATTGGGCACTCACAAGTCTGGCTGGGCTAATATTGTATTTCACAGTTAAGAGAAATTAGAGTCTGACAAATATTTCTAAGAGCCTAGTTACAAACAGAAATTGTTTCAAAATAATAATTTGAGTAATTACAGGTATGTAGCTGCATGGAACTTAAAAACAAATATTTTTATTTCTTAAATATACTGTTTAGTACACTAAAGATCTTGAAATTATTATACTCTGATGCTTTTTATGGCTGTTATCCGGCATCATCAATAGATTTTATATCCAAGTACTGGTCTTTTTTTAAGTCAACATTAAAGTTTAAATGTAAAGTTAAAAAAATATTGAACATCAAAGAAAAGTATTACTTACAGTATAACAGCAATAAATTCACAATGCTATTGACATGAAAATTATAATCTTATTACGAGCTAATGCCCTAACATGTTAATGAATAGACATGAGATGCTTAAATTCAATTCAATAAACAATCCCTACTCTTATTTAGCTCTTTTCTGGATACTATGCTCAAAGTGCTTTACAGGTAATGGTGACTCCCCTCCACCACTACCTGGATGATGCAACAAGAACCAGAGTGTGCCACACCAGCTCTCAGTGGGGAGGAGAACAGAGTGATGAAGCCAATTAATAGACAGGGACTATTAGGGTAATTTGGACAACACCTATCTAAGAGCATACAGTACTTGCATAGATTACATATATTGAGGTTCTGTTGATGCTCATTATGGTATTATTCCTACAGTATCCAGTCAAACAAGTACTTTTCTACTCACTCATCCCTGAGTTAAACTATGAAACTCGTCTTGAACTCCATATATAGACTAAATGCATACTACAGTTACCAGTACAGTAAACCAGGTGGTTTATTATTCTGATTATTCAGAGATACTGTCTCAGACATGATCACAGTGAACTGCTCATTCCATTGTATCCCCTTTATGACGTCTGATAAGCTGCACTGCTGAAAAAAAACGGCACCTACCTCCAGCTCCTGAAACTCGTCGTCGTCATCGATATCGTAAGACAGCGTTTGTATTTTAGCATCTTCGGCAGAGAGGTCCAAAAACTTGCCCTCTGTGAAAACTAGGCCGTCTGTGGTGGGAGACAGGTCTTCGATGAAGGTGGTTTCACAGCACTCTGTGCCCATGCTCTCACTCCAGGATTTCAGCATGTTCTCAGAGTACAGAATGATGTTGGGTCGATAATGTGAATCCACAGACTGGGGGAGAGTGCTGGGATTCAGGAGCTGTGGAGTGGGGCTGCTCTTGTTGCTCTCCACAGAGTTCTGTGGTGGCAGGTTGACAACCACATGTCCTTGGTACTGCGGTGCTGAGTACACAGACACCAGCCCATCCTTAGTCTCCACCATGAGGTTTCGAGTGTTAATGAGGCCGTTCTTCTTGGTAGATTCTGTGCCATTTTTGTGAAAGGCAACATTCTTTTCTTCTACCTGTCCCTCCATTATTGTTTCCCCTGGGGTGCTTTTCATAAATCTCTTCTGGAACACATCTGCCTGGAAGATTGTGCTTTCCTGTGATAGTTCAAAGAAAAAGTGCTTAGATTAGAATAGCAGATTAAAATGGCAATTAAATTTGATCATATTTATGATGTTATCTGTTAATCCGCCTCATTCCAAGCGTATATGGTATTTATTTGAAAAAAATGGGTTACAATATATAAAAAAGAAATTTAGAACATATGTTGGCTCCTTTTTTTGAAGGCAGGAAGGAGTGAAACAACACAGTATTTTAATTGCAACAAAACCACATCATGTACTAGCATGCAAAGCTTTTTTCTGTTGTAGCATTTGATGATTTTATTTTAAAATAAGCACAACTACAAGAATAAAAGCATATAGTGAATTCAATTCAATTTTGGTATGCAAATGAATATTGAGAAGGTACAGCATGATATGGGACGGTGGTGAAATATGAGCGTCTACCAATCGAAAGCTAGAATTTCTGTCTAGTTGAGTGGTCTTTGTTGGTAAATAAAACATCCACTTAGCATCATCCTGCATGCTGTAAATTAAGAGTGAGTCACTGACGCAGTTCTGAACCCCCTTGAAAACATCAAGGACAGTATTGCATCCATTCATTTGCCTTTTGTGTTAAAAGACGAGTATGCTTTTGTTTCCAGAAGCACGAACACTATGCAAATGAGCCCCTGCATGAGCAATAGATGTCGCACACATTGATTCCATTCCGGGTACAATTGCTTTATCTATAAGCTTAGTTACAAGTTTAGAATACAAAAAAGGGATTCTTGCAAAGCTCAGCAGTAAATCTGAGCTGATAAATGGCTATTACTATAGATGCAGAGAAGGCTGTTTCTCTAATGGCCATTTCGTCAACTATACCCAGCAACAAATCTCAGAGGGAAAATGATATAAACTTAAAACCCCTTTAGTCAGTGTCCAAATACACTACCCCCTGGTATGTAGCTACTTTAATTCCAGATATTGAATGTCACTTTCTGCCATCTGTCTGATAGAGATGGATGTACATTTTATTCACTCTATTACTAACAAACGTTTGGGAAGGCTTTACTAGTGCTATCTTCCAGGATTTGCTTGGTTTTACCAAGAATATGAATCAATCTAAAGTGAATCACATTGCTTTCATTGTTGTGATGCAAGGTAATGAAAAAAGTAGTAGTGCTTTCTTTTTTTTTTGTTTTGGAGAGTGTAGGAAAGATTTTAGAGCAATATAGGGGTCCAGAGAGAGCCTGTTTTCTTGTAAACACAAAGCAGCCAGTCAAGTGAAGAAGTGCCTCAGCAACAGTGATAGGTTAAAAGAGTTTAACCATTTTATTCTTGAAAATCAAAGAAAATGAGTGGATCTGATTGAAGTATTCAAAATTCTGAAAGCATCAACAGAATCCACTCAATGCTATTCTTCAGCACAAGCCAAAGGACGCATGTGGAAGCTACATGAAAGTGCATTTAAAACCTACAGGAGGTGCTTCTGTGGGAGTCTAGAACTCGCTACCCACCTCACTGAAGCCGATACCCAGACTTATCAAGATACCAAGAAACGGCTGGACAACATCCTCAGATAAACTGTCTGGAAGCAAACAAATGAAGCAGATGGAGTGAATGGCCTCCTCTTGTGGGTCACCACTCTTATGCATTTTTTTAATCATGTCTTCATTAAAAACACATATGCAGAATTCTATGGTGCTTGGAAGCTGGCTGCCATGTCAATATGAAGGGAATATAGAACATGATTAATACATGTATTGAGGGAGGTTTGAATGTGAACTACTGTGATGACTATTCAGAAACTAATATGCACAAAACAGCACTGAAAATGAATGTTTTCCTCATAGAAGAGAGCAAATCAAATGATACGGTCCATTTAAAAAACACTGTATCTATCTAATTATAACTATGATATAACAGATTTGGAAATTGTTTTTACTGACAATAGTAATTTAGGAACAACAGTTAATCCCTTTCAAAAGAAACAAAACACTTATATACCACATATATTGATTTGTTCTGTACACTTAATTTCTGTTTAAAAGATTTAATTTAAATTAAAAGATTTGAAGTTTTATTTGATTAATTGTCTTTACAAAGATATCTGTAATATATAATCACTGCTTTGAAAGTAATCCATGTTTTAAATCACAAAAATGCTTTATACAGTATGTAAAATGACTGTATACAAATATGGTATATACTGTAGGCACAGCATTTATTAAATTTTGTAAACACCAACTAATTTTTGGAAGAAAGTAAATATTTATCAATGACATTTAATATAAAATACAAACATATTTCATGTCAATTTATTATGATATTTCTTTAAACTTTGATCCTCATTAAACAGTTACAAAACTTCTGTGTGCCCTTAAGTCAACGGTAGTCCTCCTTACAAATGCATCTCTGCTCTAAAATTAATGTGCACTCAACAAAGTAAAAAATAATTTATAATGAATTTGAAGCTTACAACCCATTACACAGTAATCGACAGCAATTAGAAATAATTGGCAGCAAAGGAGCACCATTAAAATTGAAAGTTTACAGAGTGTTTTTGAGAGTCTGAATGGTTTTGAGCAATGCATGTGGCTATATAGGGTTTGAGGAGAGAACTAATGCAGAAGAAGACATGATAAAGAAGCACAGACATCCATCACAGGAGTCTGAAACACCCTCAAATACTATAGAGAAAGACGAGAAACAAAAGATCAAAAGAGGAGTGGTAGACACAAGTAAACTATGCAAAGGAAGAAAAGCAGCAGGGGTTTATTAAATAGACTGAACAAAGAACACAGAAGCCCAGGAAAAGAGTTCATACTGGACTGAAGGAAGGACTGCACACCAGAGGTGCTGCAAATAATCATGTTCAGGTCTGGAAATAATGGAGTATTTTAACTTTGCAAGAGAACATCCAGTCTGGAATACATGGAACTAGAATAAGGATATCTGGCCCTAATGGAAGATTTGTAGTGTGACAAAGAAAATAAGCTGGATACCCTCTGATGGTGAACTGTGGCAAAGGATTTAGAGTACAACTGCTCTGAGGCACTCTAAAAAGTTGTAGGAATATATATATATAGACATAAAATGTCCCGACTGAGGAAATCTACAGACAGGTTTTTCAAACGCCATTCATGACAATGAGCTTAAAGAATAATGCCTTATTAGCAAAGCTACAGCTAACCAAGGATATAGTGGAAATTTGCAATCAATGCAGTGGCTTCCATTGAGTCTCAACGTTGAAGAGTCTGAGATTATATAGGCTCGGAGGACTAGAAAAGACATAGAAACAAGAACCTTCAGTACAATATTGCTACATCAGTCCTAAAATATAGAAGTGGCATTAAAGAGGGTGGTGACTCAGAAAATCAAGGAGAAGACAAATGTTAAAATCGTTTACACTTAGAAAACATGCATCTTTCTTAGATGTTGTCTGTCCTTCAATACCTGCGGCTTATGACTTTTCTAGGGTTAATTGTCATACCCTATACATTTGCCCTTTGTGAGATTCTCTCATAAAATTGCCATTGTTCAGTTTTAATTTATCACACCATAAATTCAGCAGTAAAA
Source organism: Lepisosteus oculatus (assembly GCF_040954835.1). NCBI lineage: Eukaryota > Metazoa > Chordata > Actinopteri > Semionotiformes > Lepisosteidae > Lepisosteus > Lepisosteus oculatus. Next base: position 18,070,030 of record NC_090712.1, read on the forward strand.
TGCATTGGTTAGTTAACCTTTTTGAATGAAGAAGGATTGTGCAGTCCCAAAGAACTAAATAAGGATTTTACCTTTAAACTCTCAGACTGCATATGAAATGAACGCCTGAATTATCAGGTGTATGAAGGAAAAGGACAGCCGATCTCAATGGTACGCAGTGTTAAACATACACATCTGTGCTGGAGCACTGAGATTCAATTGTAAGTTAAATGAGATCTTGAAGTAACCTTCTATCTAAGGCTTTGTACTACTCTAAGGACTATGACATGCACAGATACAGAGCAATCTCAAACGAAAATAGCTTAATCTGACAGGTTATTGTACAGTATTTCCAACATTTAGTATTCAAAGTATTGTCCATCATTATTGAATGTCTTATTATGCAAAGGGCAATCACTGTAGAAGAATAGATTTGCTTTCCCACAGGATTTACGACATGTGATCACCACAAATCCTTAAAAGGAGCACAATGAAAAAGCTCCTTACTACAACAAACCTGATCCTTTCAAGCTACGGTAATGTTGTTGCTGCTATAAATATTATTAACATATTAGTTCTCAAATGACTGTTTTTTTTTGCACTGAAACCATAATTGCCCATTTTATGTAAGATATTTTAAAAGATGAATAGAATTGATCTTTCTTAAAAATTGAATATTACTGAATCTTTTCATCTATTAAATCAAAATCAAAATCTGGCTTCACAAATGTATATACAGATATTTTTTAGATGGAGACGGTCACGTAAAGCCTAATTTAAAAAAAAATTACAAGCACCAAAAAATGCATGAGAATTTTTAAGATGAAAGAACTGTGACAAGTAGATTAGCTGCTCATTTATATCTTGTGCTGTCTGCTAGTGTAGTAAACCTTACAGGCTTTCACAGACATTACTAAGAAACAATACACAAATCCTTGTACTTAGTCAGATTTTAGGAGATGAATTTCCTCAGGTGTGCGGAGATGTCAGAATATCTTCTCCTAGACCTGTTTTAACAGATGTTAAATATAGCATAGAACAAGTACATTTCACTAAACCTGTGGACAAGCCTTAATGCCTGTTACAGTACAGTACATATCAAGTGCAGCAGCACATTGGATTTCTGTCCTATTGCTATAATTAAAACAAAATAAAACAATAATTGGGAAAGTAAATCAGACCTGCTTGTATGCATTTTTATTATTTTGACGAAGCCACATAAGCTGCCTGAGAGCATTCAGAGAGAACCTTTGCTTCCACAAGGAGGGAAACAGTGTTGTCATGTCAGCAAAAATTGATTCATGGGCAAAAAACACAGGACGGTGGTGAATAACATAAACAAGGTTGAATAGCCTACATACTGTAACATTGCCTGGCAAGTTTTTTCTATACTGTATTGTGGGGCACGTTCTTATCTTGCACATCTTAATGGAAGTGGTTTTGGAATCCTAATTGTGAATGCTTGCACAGATTTATTTATTACCTACATTAATCTATTAAAATATGTGTAGTCTTGTCTGCTTTGTAAAGTATTAGACACTATTAACATTGGTATGAACTGAAAATGGCTCAATGCTGATGTCGTTTGACTAAAGTGGTACCAAAAGGAACGTACTGTACCTGGACAGTACCAGAGGTACCACATACAGTAGCTGTGAAAGGCAATGCAATACTGTACAGTACATGGGACTGCAAGAGCAGGGCAGAGTGTTACAGTACGTTTCATATTACGATGTCAATTCTAGGATGTAAAAGAGAGACCATCACGGTGTTCCCATCAGGTCCGGACTGACCATGTTGTTGTGCTGCTGGCAGCATGCGGACATTTCTACTTCTCTCTCATATTCTGCTCCAGTTTTCCCACAGAGTAATATCCACCAGCTTTAGTGTGTTCTCCATAAAAGCCTACACACATGTAGAACAGTGGACAAGGCAAACAGAATTGACGTTTCATACGTACAGTATTATTTTTCGATTAGCTTCAATTTAAGACCTGAACCAGGCTCCTGCTATGTTCTGCTGCAGAGACATAACAAATGTTTAAGGGGGAGGAAATTTCAGACGGAAATTCTCTAGATATGGCAATGTTGTTAAGTGGTTAAAAGTGTTTTTTTTTTTACAGATTAAGTAAAAACGTCTAAAAACACGATCAAAATTCCAAAGTGACAGGCCGTTTAACAATACCAGGTAGACATTTTATCTAAATTTGAAAAATCTATTTTAAGTTTAATTTATTCTTGAAGCCGCATTATTCTAAATTGAAGCAAAGCCCAAAATAAGGACAGTGTCGACTTTGACTTGATCGAAATGTCGATTTCATACGGAAACCTACAGCATATACAACACATTACATACTGTACACATGGAAATACTATTGTGCTAGTGAAGACTGATAATGCTTAGCTTTTTTCCGGCCACCAGTACGACCTACCAGTAAGACCTACCGTAAAAATATCTGAATTACTGCAACCCGCTGTTTAAAACGTTCACCAAATCTAAGTGGCTGATGTGAACTAGCATTCAGGAGCTGTCCACAGCACTTTCACACAGCGTTTCACCGCTGATTCAATTTGACCAGGCGATACAGTATAAGCACATGTTTATCTTAAGTTTACAATATATCACTTTCAGATCCTGTAAACCAAATAGATCGTGAGTTGAAAGACAGGGTGCTTAATGTAAAGAGAACCTCACAATTATGAGTCTTTCCGTGTTCTAAATCACAATTGGACAGAACAGTAAAGACGCACAAAGCCCAGTAATTTTACGTAGCAATGTCCATGCCTGTTTGTGGTCGTGAGCCCTTAACACCTATACACATTCGAGTTATACATTTTTCAAATATCTAATGAGCACATTTTGACAGAAACACCTCGCATTTTCAAAGGCACATCAACTTTCATCGTCGTTGAGGTCTACCATTTGGTACCAAACAGGCACAAATAGGTACTGTACTGTAATACAAACTGAACACATCCATAGTTTTTTTTTGTCTGCAACCTCCGACACAAATGTCTTTACAAGATGACCAGTTTATGTTGTATCAAATGTTATGGAATACCGATGCCTCACTGATGATGTGTGGCGCATTGTGTCGAACAGTTGCTGTACAGAATCCGTGATCAGACTATTAAAGCGTCTCTACTTACCTTCCAAGGTGAAAGAGCTTTATGCGTTCAGGATTCCCGGTGCCAAACATGGGAGAAACGCTCTCTGGAGCCGCAGCCTGTTCTGCAATTTCCACATTCCAAGCTGCACACCGTGAGTCGCCTCTAGGAGTTACGGCAAAGTCCCAAACATCAACTACATTGCCTTGCAGATGTGCTTTCTGAGCACGTTCGGGATGAAATCAACGGTAATGCTCAAATTCGAAATTGTAAACAGAATTAGAGAACTTCTTCAAATAGTTTAATCTTGGCAAAATTAAGATGGTTATCCTTCTCTCTCTTCCGCTACGATCGATTGTTTCGAATTCGGTGTTCAACTCGCCTTTATAAAAGAGATGGAGTGACCGTGGAGAGCTGAGGTAAGGATACAGCAATGTAGTCGTATTGTGTGGTCCTCTACATAGTGGTTCACCGAATAGCTGTGGTCGGTCGGATTTCCTCTCGGTCCTAAAGTGCACACGTTACGAAGCACTACGACAATCCGGTACCTGGCTTTTGATTTACAGTTCTAGCAAGTTTTCAGTGACATTTTATGTCGCTGTCTTTTTACCTTTTGTCTTTTATCACAGTTGCCACGATGTAAATGTTTTGCACGTCTTAAATCATGGCTTAATTATCGTATGATTAAATCAACACAGGAAAGTCCCAACTCAAAACAAAAGTTTGAGCGATTTTAAATCGATGTGCAATGTACAGGTAAGTGATATTTAAACAATCTTTTTTATAGAGAACATCTTTTAGCAGGGTAAGGAACAGTGATCAGTTCATGTAACAACATTTACAGTAAACCGATGACAACAACAGAGGAATGGTTCACAACTCACTTGGAAGCAATCCACAGCTGTATACTACAAAAATGGTTTTCCTTCTCTCTTATTGTCTAAAAGAGCTGCTACGGTGAGGTCACTTACCTGAAAACATCAATGTCAAGATCTTGCTCAAAGAAAGTGGAGGACCTCCTGAATCTAGCAGAAATGGTATGCGCATTGTGTAGAAAACCCACTGAACCACACAGCATACTCTACCCAGCAACAAAGCTCAAGTAGGGACATGAGCCTTGCAATGCTTTCACACTCTGTTAGTGTCACCACAGACAACGCAGTCTCCTGTGCTAAGAGCTGAATAATGATAGACCGTTGTTACTGGTTAGATGAGTTACTGTAGCAGCAGAGGTTGGTTATTCCCATTAAAGAGTTTCAGCTGTCATTCACAAGCTTTCAGATACAGTAACTCACAAGCTGCCCAGCCTGAAGCCAGTGCCCAGGTGTGGCACCACTTGAATGAATCACGTCATTAGGGCTTACAAATGCTCAACAAGGATACACACGCATCTGATATGTGACCAGGGTGTCATGAAGTGACCACTAAGAGTGTGTGACCAATGACCAGTCCACCATGTGAAAATAACAGAGACCTCTCCCTGCAAGGTCATACTGTATGTTGACAAATCAGTCATTTTTTACAACTGGGCAGCAAATGCCAACAGTCAGCTGAGATTCAACGAAAGTCCGGCTGAACTGCCAATTGGAGGAAAACATGAAGCAGTCCATCAAAAAGAGGAGTAGGACAATAATAATTAAAGACAACTAGAACCTGCGCATAAATCCTCTAATCATGAACATTGAACGTCCATGTCCAGAATATTGCAGGGCATGTCCTACAGTGCAGCCTTGGCTGAGGATGATAATTGGAAGGCTTTCCTTTAATACAGATGGTGGGAACCTGATGAACATTTGCTGAACTCCGAGTAGATGGTAGCCATCCATCCGTCCATCCATTTTTGAACTGCTTCTTCCAAGTTGAGGTCACATGGGGAGCAGGAGTCTATTTCAGCAAGCAACAGGTAGGCAGGATACCTCCTGGACAGGACACCAGTCCATTCCAGGGCAGGCAGACGCAAACACAGACACGCACACCGGGGCCAATTGTCCCAGAAGCCAATTAGCCCACCAGTATGTTTTTGGACTGTGGGAGGAAACCCCACAAGAGCAGAGTTAACAGCTCCAGTACCTGTGGTTCGAGCTACAGTATCTAAGTGTCCAATCCTATGAATATTGTGACTCCATCTCTTATATAGTATGTCATACAGATAGGAATTACTAGATAGCTGGAGTAAATCACAAAGATTAAAGTTTGCTCTCACATTCGCAGAGAATGAGCCCCAGTGTTTTAAGAAATTAATATGCAAACAAGTACAGTACATTCCCATCTGTCAAGCAAAGGACACACTGCAGGGTTTCCAATCTTGGTGCTTGGGCCCCAACACCTGTGCCATTTTGTTCCATCTGAACGCTTAATAAATAATTAAACCCTTAATTTACTAAATAATAGGTTTAATTCAAACCTGTTTCAGTTTTCAGTATGTAAGAGTTTGCCTTTTAACTTACATATCTTAACTAACTTAAAATCTCCAACCTTTGTATAGGTTCCAACCAAGCATATTGTTGGTTCAGTTTAGGATTAATTTAAGTCAAGAGCTCAGCTCCAGTGAAAACCAACAGGTGTGGGGGTCCCCAGATCCAGGACTGGGAACCCCCCGGCTTAAAGAATCTTCAGCTTGTAACTGTGTATTATAAACAAACATACTGTAGCTCTGAAGTATAGAGCAGAGCTGGTGGTTTATCCTGCAGAGGAGAGGGCTGTCCTTATATGTATGGGCTGTAGGGCATTATAGAATGATATTAGAATTAATGAATAATAATCTAGAGATCTAGAATGAGAGAACAGTATTATAGAGTTTGACAGTTTCTTAATACAATGACCAAAAAAAGTTTCAGCTCTTAAATTTTCCTTTAAGAAGACATTTGAAAAAGAAAATATTTCTTTTTGCTGAATGAAAGGTGACTTTTTTATTTTAGCTGGGGCTGTGATTTGATTATGTGGGCATAGTTCATTAGAATCCTCAAAAACTTGTCTCACAACAATCTGGCTCGAACAACACAAGAATAACCTACACAAACTCTTGTTGTAGTTAATCCATATACAGTACTATACCCCTCCTATCTAATTGGCTTATCGCTGGGTGTTCCTCACCATTAACATCATTTGTTGGTTTGAAACAATGTGAATACATTTTCAGTGAAGGGTTGCCATGAAATTTTATTTTTGCAAGAAGCAAAAAGAGACAAGAATGGAATAAAAATTAAGACACTTTCAGGACACCTCTTCAGATTTTTTATTATGACATTAGTGAAGGTACAGTATGCAGTATGTTAGTTTACAGAACAGTATATCCCCAACAAAGTGTGGAATTCATTTTGTAGCCTGCATGGCTGGGAGACGTCGAGATGTTTATGTCAATTATCCCAAAAGCCTGGGAAAGATCTGTGTTACATAGAACATGCTTCAGACACAACAACACTGCCATCTAGTGCATGCCCTTCATTTTCCAGCAGTCTGTGACAAACCTTCACCGTTTCTCTGTTGGGCTGTTTCCACCCGATCATCCCAGTCAGGGTGTTACTCCTTTCGCTATATGACAGCCTACGTCTGAACACTGAGTAGGTTCACATGCACTTTTCCCCTTGGATCATTATGAACAGGCAATCGAAGAAAGGAATTCTCAGAAGTGATTTCCTTAACTTTCTGACGTCACACCCCTTTTTCTCATTGAGCGCAGATTTATATACTGTATCAAGCATCAAAATCGAAATGTGTTGTTGCATCAGGTTCACAAAGTTATTACAATGTAAACATTTTTTTTATTTATTTGCAAATAAATGTCTGGTGCACCGACATGTTTTTCAAATAAAATTTGGCATCAGTAAATTTCTTAAGATGATTAACAAAAGAGCTGACCAACATGGGGGCTGCCTGTGTTGTGTGTTGTATTGTGACTACTGTGTGTAGTACAGTGCGTGACCAACGCTGAAAGAAATGCAAGCTGTCCATCTGCAATAAATGCTTTGCACCAGGCTGCAGATGCTGTCTAATGGTATTCTGTTTCATTCCTTACATAGTGCCTGTTTACGAGCGTGTGACCCTTAGATGCCACATGTTATCCCAGCTCATCCCATAAACATTCAGTGGTGCTCAGCTTTGGTGAATAGCGCATCCAAAGCACACGTGTCACATTCTCCTCTCACAAAAAACCCACATTGACATGGGCAGCACGAGGACACGCATTGTCCTTCTGTACTGTTGTCACGTCAGGATGAGCCTGAAAGTGAGGTGCCAGCACTTGATCGATGTAGCAGCAGACAGCTACAGTAGCATAACACTCAGTCACTTCAAGTGGAGCTCTGTTGTGCTTTGACACTCTTTCCCTGATCATTAAAGCTGAACTTCCCGTTTGACATATCTGGGACTCCGACTATCACAATTTAAGTGATGTGGCGATGATCTTGGAGTGGTTTCCCAGATCATGACCTGTCATTGTCAGACTATCTTTAAATGTAATATCTTGCCAAGTTAGAAACTGATTGACCTATTGATTGAACTATTGATGGATAAGTGAACATTCTAGACGGCAAGCAGCATAGTCCAGCCTCCAGCATATTGACAGGAGGACAGCAGTGCTCTTTTGATATGCGAGGGGTCCATGTTTTCTCTGGGCCTTGTCCAGCTGAGCAGTCTAATTCAAACCTAACTGATTTCAAATTGGCATCTGAAGCCTGTTTTGGAGTTGGCTTTCCTCTCCTTAAAATTTGAATGAGATTTATAACTGTTATCAATCCCTCCTATTTGTGTGAGTTCCTGTCAATGAGCAACCCTCACTGGGTGAAATTGTACTAATTGAATGTAAGCAGAAGGAAAAACACTCACTCATTGGACTGTCTGATACATTGTTATTCCCACTGGTGTCTGTTCAACTTAAGCTGGTCACCTATTAGGAGCTTTTTAATAAGAGGTAGTAAGCAAATTCCTAATTGGTAAGTTGAGGAGAGACTGCATGATGTTCTGTCTACTGAAGGTATGGTAAATTATTGTACTTTAGGTAGTTTTGAATCCCCGGTGCAGATAAACATCTGAACAAGCAAGTAAATCAGTTACATGCATCAATTAGCACCAGTGATTAAGGGTCTTGCTGGAGTGAAAACATGCAGACACGGGGCTCCCTTTGGACCGAGACTGAGAACCACCGCTGTACACTGTGTGCTGTGTCCAGGAAAAAAAAAACTCTGTAACCAGTTGTACTCAATAAATCTCTGTATGAGTAAATTAAAATATTCCATTGATTTTTTTCTTACAGCAGAATCTCTTCCCAGATTCTAGGTAGAATTTTCAATTGAGAAACAAATGTCTTCTCTATGTCAAATCACTGCTGAAGTTGCATGTCAGTACGTTTCATTTTATAGTAATTTCTTGAACAGCTGTCACTAGGGCAATTATAACTTCAAACTCTCACTCCTGCAATCCGAAATCTCAAGTAACACTTTTTTAGATAGAAGATAAAAAGGTTAAGAAATACTAGGGAGACACTGACACTTGCCACAATATCACTGCTTGATTCTTTCTATTTGCACAATATCCAATACCTCCTTTTTATATGAAAGCTATTTCTTTGTCTCAGAATTTCCATAATTCAATTAATTGATTCTTTAATGGCATGATCTCCATGTGATGTGCATTTTCTAAATGCCAGACTCATTGGACCTTAAAATTGAGCTTGGTGCTTTGATGGTAATTAACGACACAGACATCAGAACCTTAAAATATGCTGGGCCTTTGTGTGCTAGAAGGAAAAAAATGAAGATAAAGTGGAGTTTATTGCTGATTTAGATCAAAAGCACAGAGGCTATGGAAAGCCTGGCCTGTGTACTGTACCTCTTCTCCACATGGTCTCTTATTAAGCACATTCTGCAGGTTCCACTTCTTAGGAAGTTCTCAGAGCAATAATGCAGTAGGTAGGGTAGATATACCTTTTTCTGATCCCATGTTTAAAATTTCAAATAAGGAACCTCATTATGTCAGAAGTACAAAGCCTTCCCACTCTTCAAAGCGTTTCAGCTGAGGAGACAAATGCTGCTTTTTTATTCTGAGCCTTGCTACCTGATTTTAATGATCTTTAAGGCTGCCTTAATTTAGTGCTGCAGTATTTCTTTTTACGGCTGCCAGTGGCTCGTTCTCTTTCTGCAAGTGTGTTCTGTTTCTCTAGGCAGCTGCAACATTTTTATTCACATCACACCTTGCATTTAATCTGTAGTGTAATTATCTGTGTCCTGAGCCCCAGCAATTAGAACCTATTTGTGACCCGCGTTCCCTCAAGTTCAGTTACTGTATATTTCCTTGAAGTCACTAAGGATCTCAAACCCAAGACATGATGAAATGGTCTCTTAGGACTAGAGTCATTGCATTAGAGACTTTAAAAGTATGTACTGTATGTACTGTACCTATAATGTTTTTAAATAAATTAAAAAAACACATGTGATACCTTCTTTTAAATTGATAATATCCTTCCTTTTGCCTTAATGCCTACTACTGCAGTTTTCGGTGTGAAAGTTCCATTTATAAATTATTCAGGGGATGTGATGTAGGATCCAGAAAGGCTTTTAAAAATATACACATTACAGATGGAGAGTAGGAAAAAGTGCTGCAGGGTGTCATAACTATCAGCAGGTTTAGAGCAGGGAGATTTCTAAACCCCTGTACTCAGCTTCCACTTTAATGTGGTCTGAAAAATCAGCTACAGCTGTCTGCACTGCTGCTGTCTTACATGAGTATTGTGTGCGTGCTTAGACTGACCACATGTTGTTTAACCCATTAGCGCAAGAGAACTACAGTAGTTTGCAATATCGAGTTTTGCATCTACTGTTTGGAACATAGGCTGACATGTGACAGGGAATCTTCACTTTATTATGGTCTCCAAAATAGACAAGAAAGTTATATATTGTTTGATTAAACAACTACATTTCAAGTATGAGCCACCAATGTCATAATATCAAATACAGCAGATTCAAAGGCATCAAAGCATTGCCAATAAAATAATCATCAAACTGTGTGAGAGTAAACATGGTGAACCATTTAAATTTCTGAATAACAAACACAGGGTTTCTCTATCCTTGACAAATTATTTTACAGATCTTGTCAATGGCGAAAGGTTGGAAAATATCAGACTGGAAAGTATTTCTTTACTGCTAACTTCAACACTTCATCTTTGGAGATAAGTGGATTTCTCTTACCGATACGCTCTTATTATTATGTCTTTCACTTTCTGCAGCTTTTTGAGTTTTAGACTCTGTAGTCTTTCTTGTTTTAATTACATAACTGTTGATCTACGCTTGAAAAGGTATGATCAATTTTAGCTGGTTGTAATTGCGTCTGACTGGAATTATATTTGCTATAGATGTCATCGACACAAGGCCCTGGTAATCTTCAACAGAGTGTATGAGATTCATCAGCAACTGTCCAGAGTCTCCAAGAAACAGAGTTCTTCATCCAGTTAAACTTCTCTACTGTGTGAAATCTGATGCAATAAGTCTATGTGGACATGTTATTTGGCAGACTTCAGTTCTCATTAATATTTCAATATTTTAAGCAGCAATACATATATAATCAAAAATATTTTTTAAGTTAGAACAGAGGTCAGAATTCCTGAATTATCCAGTTCATGTGTGACATGAACTCTTATCCTCTTTGAAACATTCAGAATATTTTATTCTTACTGGAAACCTCCACACTCTTTTTAATAATATTCGCAACGTGCTCCATCCTCAGTCCTCCTGGAAATGATATATATAGCTGTGAGTTATACAGAGGTTTAACTCTGTAACTCTCTATTCTACCGCTTAGTGCAGCATTCCTTGGTGTGGGGGAATAAAGCAAACCTCTACAGGTATTGGAATGTTCTTTTATTAATTACGTATTTGAAGCTTTTTAAAGACAGCTAAATTTCATGTTATGAGAACTGTCAATCTCTGCATGATCCTACTGTGCTTGGAAACCTTGCATGAAGACTTTAAACTCCAATGTTTAACTGTTACCAAAATATATGTGCTTGTGCCAGTGAGAAGGAAATTTCTTTTAAGCAGGAAGAGTTTTAGTATTTTAACCCCCTCCTCCCTGACAATAGTCCAATAGTTTCATTCAAAGTAATGAAAAGCTTGTTTTGCTGTACAGACAAATTCTTTGATTTCAAAAGTAAATCAGAAAGGGAGCTATAAAATTCAATATAGTATAGTGATGCACAAAATTGCTTGAATTAAACAGATACTTATATTTTATTTTCTTGCCTGTGGCAGAGGTTAAGAATCTTTAAAATCCAAGATCATTACAGCACATGCAGTACTGTGAGTGACACTAATTACGACCTCGCTTGGCAGTTAATGCTGGGAACATTAAAATATTTATTGGACGATGACAGCTTCAGGCAATGTGGGTTTTCCAGAGCTGTTATGTTTGTGATGTATTAGAGAACACAAGTAAAATCTTGTGGAGACTTTAGTTAGATGTTGGGTGGAATCTTAAAAAGGTTTCTTAGAGATATATCTGTAGATTCTAATGAAATATCGTCTAGTTCTACTTTTTCTCTGTTAAAATGCTGAAGCAAGCTAGTCTCAATGTATGATCTTTGACAGGTTTAATAAAATGTAGTATTTATTGGAAATTAAATGTACATATCGAAGAACTCTATATATAGTAATATATAGTATACCTAGATTTACAATGAACTGCAATAGGATGGCAGACTGGTTAGTGCTGTTGTCTCACAGACCTCAGGTCTGTGGTTTGATTTTGTACTGTAGTGCCTCACTTCTTTCTGGAGTTTGTATGTTTTTTCTGTGGTCTTATGGCTTTTCTTCATGTGTTCCAGAGACATGCATGGTACTGTATGTTAGTAGATGTCCCTAAAGTGTCATTGTTTTATTTAAGATGTAGAAGTATTATACATATTAACATCTTCAAGGAACATTATAGCCAATTTAAAAATGTCAAGAATTGTTTTTATAACGTACTTTTGAAGGGGGCTCCAATGTGAAACAAATGAAGCAAGCTTGTGGCTTGTTGCTACTGTCCATTAATATTTAATAAGCATCGATTTTGTGATTGGCAGATTATTCAAACAAATTTTGCGTCTAAATGCTGGGGGAACAAATGGGTTGACTGTGATTATGAAAGTTGAGTCTTTGAAGATGTTAATTAAAATCTATTTCATTTCATTCTAATGCATTGTGCAACTACTGGAACCCAAAGTACAAACTAGGTCTTTTGTGTTTTAACTCAAACTACCGTTGGTGCAACAGACATAATTCCTTCCAAGCAAGGAATTTTTAGATGGGTGGCATGGTGGTGCACATGTCAGCATTCCTCCGTGCAGTGCTGGGGTCCTGGGTTCAAAGCTGGACCTGGACTTTGTTTTTCCCTTGTTTGCATGGGTTTCCTCTGAGTGCTCTGGTTTCCTCCCATGGCTGGTAAGACAATTGGGTTCTGGGAGTACTGGCCCTGAGTGTGCGTGTTTGTGTCTGTATGTGCCCTGCGATGGGCTGTGATGAATGACAGTGTGCCAGTCGCTTGTTGGGAGAGGCGCTGGCTACCCTGTGACCCTGTATTAGTAGGTACAGGGTAAGAAAACGGATGATAATATGTTTATTACTAATGTGCTAAAACCTTAACAAAGTCTGCAATGTCTTTATTCTTAATTTGCAAAAATAATATCTACATTTGACAACCGCTTAAACTGTTGTTTACACAGAGCCATGAAAAAAATAATGAATTCCACCTGCTTAAACATAGATTTGTCGAAACAGTTTCCATCTACCACTGCAATCACAATAGTAATTTCTTTATTGAGCATCCTTCAATTTCCTTTGGTGATTCATCCCTAAACTCAAGATAATACCAGCTCTGACCCCCCCATTATAAAACCTAGAAGAAATAGACTCAATACCAATCACAGGAGCCCCACTAGATTATTACAAGAGTACAAGGACAGCGGATAATGAAAGGATTCTTATTATTACAGCCGAATGACAAAACATATTTCATTTTCAGACAGTGTATTGCCAAAGCAGACTTAATTACTGTTTATTTCTGCTTTCGAGATATAAGAGATTACACCGATTTTATATGAAATGCCCAGATTTCGACCTTAAGTATTGACATAAAGATGAGGGTACCCTAAGAATAAGGTAGGCAATAAAGGTATAAACAGAAATTGTATATTTGTTATTAGAACGTCCTTTACCTGAGATCTTATAGTTTGTTACAGCCTAAATGAAAGTGCTTGAAAGAGAACGTGAAACACCCACAGGTACTGTAGGATTTGTCAGTGCATTCTTTTATAGAATTGAGAGGAAAAATATCATAGAAGCGTATGAGAAAGAAGCAGGACTGTCTATTTTATTACAATATCTGAGTCTCTTTTTTTCAGTCCAGTGAGAAAGCAGCTCAGAATTGTGAGTGAGCCTGAAGTCACTAGTAAAAAACTAACATGCCCTGAAAGAATCTCTATAGAGAAAAAAAAAAAACATTGGAGAAATCTATCTTCTGTAACTGGTCTTAATGTTTTATTTTAAAGATTTTACAGTCACAAGGTGCTAGCCAACACAATAACCTCTTGTTAAAAATGGAAGAATAGGAAAAGAATGGCATTTTTGGGAAATTCTGTAACATTACATATGAAAATCAAACATTTCACACAGTATATCTTAGCATAATTGAAAGCTAAGAGTTTTCTTAATATCCTTTTTCATGCTTAATTTATAACAGATCAAAAATTTTACTGATTAGCATTGGACAGGCAGAGGGCAAACTTTTGTCCAATTTTGTGGTGTGGGAGATGAGGTAAAAGATTAAATAATACATTATATGCAGTTAGCCTGAGTAGTCAATTCAACAATTAAACTAGTTATTTTCTAAGTTAGACATATACTGTACAATATATACAGACAAATACATATACTGTATACACATGTCAAGGTCATATACAGTTGATTACAAAAGAGATTAACTTTAAGTACTGTTACCTATAATGTAAATCTCCTCAGACACTGGTTAGAGGTATGTTATTTATGCAGCTCATTAAACAATTAGACCAACATGTATGTAACTGAGGACACAGTAGAGAGAAATCAAAAGACACTAGGACTACACTCCTCAGGAATTGAGTGTAGAGAGTGCTTCTCTCCTCCAAAGATCCTGCTTTTATAGTTATGCAGCAACAGCAATTAAGGAGCATCCGAGTTCTGCCTTGGAGCAGATTGGAACAGCCCTGAGGAGTTGCCGACCTCCAGAGCATCATGTTAACATACACAGCTTCAACTGAGACCTGTTACAGTCTTACATTGAAGGTTGACAATGTGGTTCAAATCCTTCAGGTGAATTGACTTCAGTTGTAGCAGTTGACAGTATTTTATTTTCCACTGTAGAAAACTCAGGAGATGAATTAATTATGTAAGTGTTCTTATAGTGCCAGACAAATCATACAAAAAATGAAACCATTTGCTGATGCAGAATACAGTACGTATAATCCTGCTCATACTTGTATGTTTTGTTTGATGGTAGGTATTATTTATTGAAATGTGTAGCACCAACATATTTTGCCATTAAGATGCAGAGCACAGGGAAGAGGTCTAAACCAGGCTGAGATGTACAGTAATTTAATTCAGATTCACAAACTATCTTCACAAAAAAATGTATTCAACTTAATGTAGGGAATGTATTCAAATACTAACACTAATTGGGGTCTAGCCAGCCAGATACTTTAAATGTATATTAATAATGGAATTAGAGTGGTTTGGGCTTGACCTCACATGCTATTCATTTCTTTTGGCAGATTACTTGATTAATATTTAGATTCACATCTTCCTTTGAAAATTGCAGAAATGTACTAGGAATAAAAAGAAAAAAATGCTGTGTGAAACATAGTTTTGAGTAAAATTCGACTACAGCATATGTGTGAAAATTCCCCGCAGACAGGATTTTCCATGAAGGCAAGACAGAGCAGGCAGTATTAATTAGGATGTGTGAAGCTAGTTTCAGTCTCCCATTCAGCATAATACCTGATGTGTTCATGAACATTGCCTGGGATAACTTAACTGCAAATTAGATGCAAGAGCACCATCAGGTATAATTCTCAATTACAGCCACTGGGAAGGAAGCTTGTCCTGTGGAAGGAAGCTGGAGCACTTGGAAGAAACCCATGCAAACACTGGAAGAACATACTGTGCTATACAAACACCACTTGTTGATATATTGGTTGAAGTACTCTCCTTGGGCATTCAGGGGTATGATTTTCCTAGGTGACCTTAGAGTCCAATCTGTTCTTCCAGTACATTATCCCAGCCTGTGAAATCAAATGTTTGTATTTAAAGCAGGAACATTTTCTCTAGTTTTTAATTTGGCTGGGGTATGAAGCTTTTTTAACCTGGGATTTTTTTGTTTTTGTATTTTGGGGATTTAGTTCCATACAGAGTGGGGAAGTTAAAGACACCTCCATTTAAGGATGTTATTTTGCCATGTTATTTTTATTTTGACAGAACAGAACAGACAAAATGAAATATAATAAAGGCTGAACATATCTATCCCATGTTTTGAAATATGTGGGTGTGCAAATCAATTGGTGTTGTATAAATGTTTTTCCAACAATGAAGTTCTGTGCCAGGAATCCTTTCATCCTTGATTTTTTTTACAAGATGCGCACAGAGGAGTAAATCTACATCTGTGAAAAAACATGGCTCTGATTTCCCTTCAGTCACAATTTCAGCTCAGCCTAATGTGTTCTCCTTTGTTACGCAGCCAGTTTGGTACACTAGCAAACAGTCATTGATACCTCACAAATCAAAGTGCAATTACTTAAGTGATTACTTGGTAAAAGTACAACATCAAAACTGCGTTGGCTAGTTGTTTCATCTTGTACATCTTTCCTCAGTCATATGCTGTAATCCTTATGTAAATCATCTCTCCATTTAAATCATTTTAACATTTGGCATACATTGAAAGGAAATATATGACCAAGATGTACTGTATTTTTCTCTTCTGCTAATTAACAAGCCTTGCGTACAGAGATTAATGGAAGAGTTTCACACATCAGGAACCCTTTGCAAAGTCAGCTGTCTTTAGTCCTGAATGTACTGAATGTTAAATGAGGAGTTCTTTAATAACTGACTGGGTGAAATGATTCATGTGACATGGATTTTTCCTGAATGCAATGATGGCGCAGACATTTGCGTTCTGGAAAAATGACAGATAATTGGTCGAAGGCAAAGCGTTGTCCTGGGCTCTTCTGCAGTACAGAATGTTGTGAATTGACACATGCTAATCAAGAAGACACTAGCTGGCAAGACCTGCAGTTCTGTTGTGATTTATAGCTCCACAATGCCTTTTGTCCTGGGTTTTGTAACTTGCCAGCATTTCTTTGTGCTCACAGGGCATTTAAAATACTTACATGTTTATTTACTATTAGTTTTTGCTATAATTGCTGCAGGGTCCACTATAAACTAATTGTAAAAATAACCGTGAAACTAAAATATCAGTCTCAAGTAATGCACATGGCACTTGTATATATTATCATGAATAATACAGCAACGTTCTTTGTTTTCACATACAAGGACCTAAGCTGTGGAATGTTATTTATGCTTACTTTTTCAGAAAGTAATACAGTCAATTTCTGTCTCAGAAAATTAGTCCTATAGATGATCCTTAATAGACAGAGGCACTTTACTAAGACTTGGAACAGTGTTAATACTTAAGAAGATGGTGCAGGTCCACTTTTAATTAAATAAATGAATTGAACAAATGATTAACGTAAGAATATTCCATACTTGTCAATGACAATTTAAACATTCCTTTACCACATCTTGAGGCCAAGCCTCCCTGATTGTGATCGATGGGCTGAGGTGGGCATTGTGTCCGAGGGCTCTGTGCTATGCCAGCCTTTTCTCCTTTTTGCCAGGGTTTTTTGCAGTGGACCAAGGACTGTTGTTCCAGGGGCGGAGCGGTAGCACTGTGGCTCAGGATCTGTGCCTGGGGCTGGAAGGTTGCCAGTTTAAACCTCGCGGCCGGCAGAGGAATCCTACTCCATTGGGCCCCTGAACAAGACCCTTAACCCCAGCTGCTCCAGGGGTGCCATATAAATGGCTGACCCTGCGCTCTGACCCCAAGCTTCTCTCTCCCTGTCTGTGTGTCTCATGGAGAGCAAGCTGGGGTATGCAAAAAGACAAATTCCTAATGCAAGGAATTGTACATGGCCAATGAAGTGATCTTATCTTATATTTCTCTTTCATGGATGACCGGCCTGGGCTGATTTAACCCCTGCTGGTCTATTATTCTCCTACCACTCCCCTTTTACTTCACCTTTCACCCATCCTGGGCCTCTTCGGGCTTTTCCGCCACCCTCTGGCACCTTGCATTTGGGTTCTGACCATCACCATCAGGGCGGCTGCATCTGCAGGAGCTGCGTTGTGACAGATGTCACCATGAATCCACCCTCACTTAGCTGTGTTGTGTTTGCTGTTTTTAAATCACAAAGGACTTAACAGTGCCTCTTAGAATGAGGCCTTTGTACAGTGTACCTCCTGTAGATAAAACACCAGATTTTGAAGTCAAAGTGGGAAAGATGGTTACCTTTGATGTCAAGTTAAATTAATCCATGTAATATATTATTGCTAATAAGCACAAATATAATCTGAATTACAATTGGGATGTGAAAGGCCTTCTTGATTTTCATCCAAGAGCAGCTATGTTCAACACTAATTACCTTAAGAGGCAGGTGTATCCTGTCTGGGCTCATGTTCTAGAAATACTCCTTGTCAGGAAAAGAGCAGTACAAGAGTCGGTATAATTAAGCATACACTTGGAAACATGACAATTTACATTTTCCATCTTCAACATAATGCACAAATGTAACAAAAGTAATAAAATGTCTGTTAAATTACTCTTGGAAAGAATATCCCAAAAACGTATTCACCCTAAGAATCTAATAAAGATTAGCAAATTCAAGACAAATGGAGTTAATGGCTATTTCCATAAAGCCATTATAGATCTCCACAGGGCTAGAAAGATGCATCAGGGAAAATGTGACAACTAAATTAAAAACGTATGTAATTTAGACACGTTCTCATGTTAGAAATCGTTAGTTATGAACATATAAAAGGTTGAAAATAAGAGGAATCCATTCAGTCAGTCTTACTCATTTGGTAGTTTTGCAGCTATTTGAACGTAATATTTCATCCAGTCATTTCTTAAGAGCCCAGAGTTTGGTTACCAACCACATTGCTAGAAAGCCTTTTCCCAACATCCTGTACTCTGTGTGAAGAAGCACTCTGTAATGAAAATCCCTTTCAATTTCCATTTGCGATCCTGTTTCCTGTTTCACTGTTTCCTGCTCATTTTTCCCCCAAAGGCAAAGACTTTGAACATTGATTGACTTCTTCCAGCACTGAAGTTAAATAATAAATACACTTTCGGGTTCAGCTGAGGTAGAAGTTGAGTGCTGCTAGCAATTGGGGGTGTACTCTGAAGACAGAGGGGTGAGAGATTGGGAAAAGATTCCAGGCTACAGAGGTGAAGCGATCACCAGGACTTGATGTCAGCTGAAATGAAGGCACAGTAGCATGAGAGGAAGAAAAAGTACTCCTCTCCTTTCTTTTTCCCTGCCCGTTTCCCCTGGCAGGGCTCTCTTCACAGCCAGATAAGAGAAATGACAATACTCATTTCCCCACAGCCCCTCTTCCAGCAGCTGGGTGACTTTCCTTTCTTGCCTTTCTGTTAAAAAAACGTAATTTGTAGCTGCCTGTGGTCTAAGCATGATGTCAGAATCACAAGGACATATTGTTAACAAAAGATTTTAAAACGTTTTAAACACAGACACATGCAAGGTCATCGGTGCTTTGAGATAACTACTGGTTTACACAGAACTTACAGGCATAAGGTTACAAGCGTTATGATTGCAATAATTTTGAGCTTTCCATGGTGCTATATAAAAGTTATATAAAAAACAATCCATTAATATGTTACTTGCTAATTTGCTTTTGCTAGCTTGAAAGATAAAGAACCATATACTGTAGCACATTAACAATAAAGAATAAAAAAAGAAAATATGCAATATACAGTAATATTACTAATTTTAGTAACAGCATAATATGTACTTTAACCAGATCATGAAAATACAAGGAATTAAGGACAACAGCTGATGTCTTGTTTGATGTATTGAAATGACTAATTAATGTCTAGCACTTTTACCACTACTAGACAAATCTTTGATCTTTTTGAAGGTAAACAGAGATCCAAAATGTTTTACTAATCAAAAAGGAAGAAATGTTGTACAAAATACATCCTGAGCAGCTACAGTATGTACATGTAGCAACTCTACCGACAGCTACAGATGGGTGGACAGCAGGTCTCCTCAGCATCTCCAGCCTATGGCTTCAGAAGCAGCGCAGTGGGGGAAGACAAGAGAGATACAGGGATCTCTGACAGCTGTCACATGTTGGGGAAAGAAAGATCACAGGAAGAAATGGGAACCAGTAACAAAATAGCGTATACTGTATACGTTAAATCCCAAACCTTTTCATCCATATAAACAAATACAAAAGAGGACTAAGCCAACCAAGAACGTACTACAGAAACTCTTAACTAACAGCAGTTTTAGAACGAAGCAGATCAAAACTCAGACATGCACCATGTGCTGAACCGATTGTCAACTCTGTATGGTATGTTTTATGAGTCAACATAAAAACCTAAATACGTAAATGATATTAAAGGTAGCTCCTGAGTGTGCTGTGTAGTCCTCTCTGCCTTGAAGAGATTTAGTTCTTGTAGTCCACCAGTGAGAGGCATTGCTTGGGAATCTATTATTCCAACACAGTGGTGATGCACAGACAGACCCTCCTTTCCCTTCTGTAACTTCTCTTCTGGATTTCTTCAGGGATATCTACTGTACAGTATGTGCCACTCAGCCATCTCATCCTAGAGGCAGGCATCTCCTCAGACTTCCTCTCCTCCTCTTCTTTCTGTCCCTCTGATTGCTCTGCCCTCTTTTCCCTTGAGTCTATAGCCTCCTCTCTCCCTCCTCTGCCATGCACATCGGTATAATCGAAGGCCCTTCCCTCTGTGAGCTATGTCCCTGTCTCCCCCTTTCAGACAGCACCTACTGTACAGGGTACATCCTTTCCTAAAGACCTACAGCACTTTACTCAGCTCATCACAGATCACATATTAGTTTACTACTCACATAGTTCTAATGCTCTTGCAGAAAGCAGGATTTCTGAATAGAAAACGTTCGCTTTTTTCTTCACCCCTGGTTAATTTGTATATCAAATGCATTAATTAGCATTTAGGACAGAAAATGCTACTTTTCATAGAGGTTAGGTGGGAGTTTCTGAAACACTTAACAGAAACAGACGAGGTTCTTGTCAGTCTGAATAGCTTCCTCTCATTTAAAGCCTCATGCTCTCAAATGTTTTTTCTAAAGAATTTAAGTTCACAGTACATATCTTTAAAAATAATCTATTTTGCCTTTAATTTATTTTTGAACGTAGGCTGAATTATTATTGCCTGCGGTTTTTGAAGCAAGCCAGAAATGTTACCCTAGATCGCCATCATGTGGCCGTTCATTTTACAGCCGTGCTTCTGAAGCAGATTGTGATCCGGAAGACCGCTTCATTATTGTTGCGCCACTGCTAGCTGTCCTTAATGGCTTTTAATGGGGATATACCTGGTCATGGAGAGCCCCATTCAAACTATTCTTACTTACCCTTTTTCTGGCAACTCTAGTCTTGCCATAAAATATCTGCGGCTCCTCTCAAAGAGATATTATTAATCTGGGATTATCTGAGATGGAGAAAATCTGCATGCTTTTACAGTGTCATCTGATGATAATATTAATACGTTACAATTTCTCTTGTATACGTATTTTACTTATTAGAAATACGTTTACTTGTTTTAGTTGTAAAAACAATTTTGATCGTTTAGATGGCCATCCATTTATATAACATAAGGGTTTGTTGAACCGTCATTTTAAATAATATTTTTTCTTTTAATAAAAAAAATATAAGGTACTTTTTTACGTAATTATTTTGTTCGCAGAAGGTCCGGAATGGAATACAAAAATATCAGCTTCCTGCTCTACTGTACTTTAATAACCGATTTCGCAGACTGCAATTAGCATTAGACGCGTTTACGATTATAAAATAACTCAAGATAAAGGCTAATTATTGCCTGTGAATTTACGGTCAATCGTCCACAAAATCAGCAGGCGCTGATACACTCCATAGGTTTCTGGGTAATGTAGTGCTTTGAAGCCGCTTTTCCGTGAAACCAATCTCACCAGTGGAAACAGATTGCGGTTCAGTGTCTCCCTGGGCTCAGCGAAAGCCGCACCAGAGAAGAAATTGCGCAAAAAGAGAATGATTAATGAAATGATCAATGCTATGGATGAAAAACGAGGTGTTTCGAAAATCTGGATTGCACTGAAAAGACTTGACTATAATGGTATTGTGTTTTGTTTGTTTTGCTAACTGGGGTTTAGCCTGGGAGAACATCTGAACTGTAAATAAGGGGGTGGTTTGTCATAAATTACTGGTCATCAGAGATGCGAGGCATCCTCTGTATTTTAAAAATATCTTCATAATTCAGATCTGTTGGAGCTTCCTGGCTGCAAAAAAGGTTGAATAGACGACGAAGAAAGGAGCTCATTTGCAGCTACCTGCTGTTGGTAGTCAACGGTGTAACATATGCAGAGTTTTCTCCTACCGTTAAAAAACATCTTAAATAATGAGTGTACAAATTCTGAAGAATTAGCGTGTGGCGATCACACAGACCACACAGCGGCTAACTGAACAGGTGGGTCCGTCAGGTAGGTGGTTGAACTGTAGCTAGGCAACAAGCAGGCTATAAGCGACAACCAGGGTTCAAACACACTTGCGTAGAGGAGGGGTTATTGAACAGGTTCTTCTTGAAAGTATGGTGCATGTAATAATTTATGGGACAGTTACTGTACTATTAAAAGAATTGCGTGTAGGTGTTATTTTATTATTGTATAATTAAGGGTAGTAGGCATTACATTTACGCCTAACAACAAATGGTATTGTAAATACAACCATTGTTGCATTAAATAACTTGAATGCTCAATGGTCTTATCTATGACTGTATCATATGAATCACGCCTGTACTTGTCCAATTTTGAGTGTGATACAGTACATACAGTAATTATTTACTATTTGTGCTAACTTGGCAATAGACAATTTCTTCACAATCGTCTTGCATGTGAGGGAACCTGTTTCTTTGTGTATAGCCTTTGAAGTTTATTTTCTAAGTAATTTTGGTGTATTCATTTCTTAATTTAAAATAAATGAATTAGGAAAACACAACAAATTACTTATGCCATCATTGAAATTTCCTTTTCTATCCTAACCTAATAACATTGTTTAAAATAAGTTTTTTTTAACATCCTTTATTGCCTTTAAATCCCTTGCAGATGACAGAATCACAGCACTGAGAGAAGTTCTCATTCCGACAGGAGCCGAGTCAGCTGCGGTCAGACAGGCAAGGCTTTCTGAAACCCATGAATATCATCTGCGTGTGTCCTGGGGGCTGTAGCAGTAATGCACGGCTATGAATACAGGAAATGACAGGGCTTCAGAATTAAAGTATGCTGTGAGAAGAAAATGTTTTGCATCACAAAGTTTAAGAATGTTTTTCAACATTTAGTTGTCTCTGTTTATTTTAGTAGACTTTATTGATAATTGCATAATTCAATAATAAATGAGCCTTTTTTGAATGGTTTATTGTCACTGCTGCCTCACAGCTCTTGGTTCCTGAGTTTAATTCTGGCCTTCTGTGTGAAAAAGTGGCTCCATGGGTTCTTGATGGGCACTCTGTTCACCTCCCAGTCCGGAGAGCTGTTCTCTAGGTTAACTGGTATCTCTGAAGTGTCCCAAACATATGTGAGAGTGTGTACCCACATGCAAACTCTTGAGTTGTAAGTGCTAAATATCACATGAAAAGAATCCAAGATAGAAGTATCTATCTTTAAGATCTTTCTGCTACACTGATTGCTGATGATCTGTGCTGTTTTTAACCGTGACCTTCTTTTTAGACTGATTACTGATACCGATTGTGAAGCAATATGTTTGTATGGTGTGTTGATTTATCTCATAATATCCCAACTCCACGAGGAGGGGTGAGCCCGGGGACGACTTCACTGGATCACTTCAGACTATTTTGGTCCAAGAGCTCACTATGTCAGTGACAGGGTACTTCCGTGAGGGTGATGACTGTATTCGATATTAAAAGGGAAACTGGGCTTTGGTCATTATAAGTCCATGCCAAAGATGAGCAACATTGGCACTGTAGCTTACTAGCAGAGATCTGGGTTTTGCAATAGTAAAAAAATCAAAGGCAAAGATAGAGGAAGACACATTGAAAACAACCCAGAGGTACGGATACCAAATGTTTTGGTATTTTCATGTGGGTTTCCTCCCGCAGTCCAAAGACATACTGGTAGTCTTCTGGCAAAAAGCCATACCTGGAATGAGTGTGTGTGTCTGTGTGCCCTGTGATGGACTGGTATGCTGTCCAGGGTGTACCCCTCCTTGCTCCTGTTGCTTGTTGGGCTAGGCTCAGTCGACCATGTCCTGGATAAAGAGGTCAGAAAATGGATGGATGGATATTTTCATTGAATATATCTTTCTTGGAGCTACATTCTCATCTGGGTGTTTCAGCATGCCTGGAATTTTCTTGGAGTCAATATCCCATCTTTAGAAGTATGTTTGGAGCCTAATTTCAAAGAATCTCTCACTAACCGACTTGATCATTTTAGGATTTGGGAGCTGTATGATAAAACCCCCTTTTATCGGTATTAGTCATGTATAAAGGTTGTTGTGAGAATTGGTTTGCTGACTTTTACAATTTAGAGTAAGTCCATTGAAATTAAACCAAAGCCTACATTTTAGATTAATTTTTTTAAGTGGTGAGCTTAATTAAAACCACATTAGCCATTATTTCATTAATTTAAATTAGCCAGATTTATTGTGGAATTATTTTTGGTACTCAACCTTTCTGTACATTATTTTTTTGTTCCAGATTATTTTTTGCGCTTTTGGATTGAACAGTGATACTATGACTGTAAAGGTAATCTCTGTTTATTTTATTTCATTTAAAATTACTCCATTTCTGCCTATACTCCTTTTCAGTCACTGCATTGTTTGAAAGAAGTATTTGCTCAGAGGGGGATTCTAATTAAGGAACTGAAAAGTATTGGCCAAACCAGTTTAATATTTTTTCATTGAGTCCTAATTATTGACTGAATAAAATGTGCTATATTCAATAAAATAAGGTATTATTTAGTTAATTAAATTAATTAAAAGAAGGTATTCTCTGGGCTATTTTGAGATACTGGTGGATAAACTACCAGAAACCAAGGGGGAAGATGAGAAGAATTTCCTCTTTCTGGTGTTACGTTCCTTCTAATACTAAAATACATCATGTACTGGAAGACTTTTATTAGTATGCATATCGTGTAAAACATTATGATACTTCCCATTTTAAGATATTTTGCCCATGTGTATTATTTTAACAATTATGCAAACAATTTATTTTCAGCTAAGAAACAGCCATGGCTCAATTATTCCCCTTAACAGCAGCTTACCAGCAAACAGAAAACACACGTAAGTACAGCACTCACACCCGGTCGTAAGGGAAGTTGTCGTTTTTCCTTATTATATTTTAAATAGATCTCTGGTTAACAATAACTGCGAAATATTTTCTGTGTAAAAGATGTGATTTGTGCATCATCCACTGTAAGTACTGGTACCAGACTTGGTATTAATTTCTGTGTTGCGTTCTTCCTGAATGTGCATTGTACTGTAGGTACAGTATTTCACTTTCCTTATGCACCCTCCCACCACTCACTCCCCCCAAAAGTCCAGTGTATCAGATTGAAATCAAACTATGACCAAAACGTTGCATACAGTAGATTGATGTTAAGCACTTGATGCTCCCAAATTAAATTCAGAAAACAGGGCACACTGACATAACTTTTGTAAAAAAACTCTTGGTACAGTATTTACTGTACCTTTAGGTCTAGACCCACACTTTCTAGAGCAGCTTTGAAAATCCAATAAAATAATTTTGATGATCAGGCCTTCCTTGAAGCCTGTAGGTGACATACAGTACAGTACAGTTAGCTCAGTTTGTTTTCATGTTTTTACAGATGCAATGCAACTGTAAGTTAGTGTCAGAAAAAATAAAACACGTAAATTTCCTTTTTTTTTCCATAAATAAAGGAAAACATGCAAAGGCTTTGGGATTGGGTGACTGTCATTATTAGATATCCCAAAGGAAGCAATTTTATTCTGAAACATTTACTGATATTTCAGAATAGATGACATTCAAAATTATTCACACTCCAGCAACCATTTGTCAGCATATTTGAACTTGTTTGGTTTGCTATCCCTCAGGAAAGTTAATTTATGGCTAAGCATAGAGTCTTAGCAGAAGGAGTCAGGTTCTTGTTACTTTTAAAGATTAAGAAAACATCATCAGGTGGAGCTTTTTAATGATGTTCCATTGTTCCTTTGTTGCCCTAGGCTGTGAGGTATCCTCCCAGACAACATTTCTGATGGTTTTACAACCATCACAATAACCCTTTACCTTAATAATTTTCCGACTTTCCCCTGGATGATGTGGTGCTGTCTGTTGTGATCTGCTTTCAGCTTTCTTAAACTCCAAGGGACAAATGAGAGTAACTTTCAGTAGTTTCCACAAGCTTTGGAGGCTTTGTGAAGTTTTAAGAGACAGTCGTGGCTCAAAGATTCTCCTAAACAATAACAGACGATATGTTAACAAAGGACACGAATCCATTTTAATTGTATGTATTTAGAAATAAAACAATTTTTACTAATTAATGTATCATAATTTCTCCTCTTCATACACTTTTGCCACCTACAATATTAATTAATTTGGACAATCCTGATTTATACAAACCATTTATTTTGTTAAATCTACTCATAGTTTGAGCTCCTCAAGGTCATGCATACATTTAGAGGTCATTATCATCGGAGCCACACATGCCGCACTGAAGCAGTGTGTGATATTGTTTAAGACTCCTGGGAAAGCGCCGCTCGTGATTGTCCTGGAGAGCTGTACAAGAAATGGTTTGGGTTGGCAGGGTTGTGGTTTCTTAGACTTGCTCACCATCGTCTGTCTCTTTCACTTCATATGATTCGCATTTGAAACGTGTTCTCTTGTTTTTGTGGAATTCCTCTGATTTATTTACATGTCTGGCAACGTCATGTAAATCAGTAAAAGAAGTAAATAAATAAATGTGGTCAGGTTAAATTAGTCCCTCTTCTTCTTTATTATTATTACGTTACTATTATGTCTGCGTATTAAGGACTGAGCTGTATAAATAATTGCCTGACAGTTTATCCTGTATGTTCCTGTTTCATGTTATTCCTTTTTATTGTATTTTTATTCTCTTTTTCTTCTCTATCACTTTGTATAGCATCCTTGGGTGGAGAAAGGGTATAGAAAATTATTTTACACACAGTAACTGGGAGCAGAAAACAACAAACATAAAACAACAAGAATAACGGCTAAACCTCTATGTAAATGATAATAACAATTTCATGCTCACAATTGTAACAGTAATCAGCAGAAACCTGTCACAGTCTATCTTCAATAAACATTCAGTAATTAGAAAAAGCTATGCCTAAAACGGTGACCGATTTGTGACTTGAAATCACTGCTGTGATGATCATTGCTTAGTCTTGCCTGTGTATATAAGATGGTTAGATTAATAGTAATTCTGTACTGCACATACAGATATGATAACAGGAATACATATTTACTTTAATCAAATTTAATCTTTAGTATTTACCTTTATAGGCCTTATGTGTTGGAAGTGGTGAAGATTTTTCAGCATGGTAAGTAACAGGTCAATAGTAAAGTGGATTAAGAACTGGTGAAATATACAGAATTCTCTTTGCCTTTATCTTAACAGTTGCTTTTACATAAAGAAGGAACACAGTAATGTTACACAACAAACACTTATCAATTGAGGTATACTGGTATCATCTGTGGTAATTGTCTTCCACAGAATTATATCACTTGTGCTTTGGAAGCTTATCTGAATCAATCTTCATTGCTTAATTGCAAAATTTCACCTGGATCAAAGGTGCACCTTTGTTTTCACAGTTTAATAACTTTTTTAAGTAGCATTTTTTAAAAAACTGGACAGTATTCAAAATTTGGCCCCATCTTCACACAATAATTGATACAGTTCCAAGGTGCACATCTAAGCACGACTGTACAGTATATACTGTAGACTGGAAAAGAGGAATGGTTATATTTCTCAGGAAAGCCTGTCTAAAATTGTACTGTATCTGAATTTTGTGTAGTGAATTTTGCACTTGAATTAAAAATATGCCAAAATACCGTATGTCCCATTAGTGTCTTGTGACAGTAACAAGTTTGGCTTCAGATGGTGGAGATTAGCACGCAGTTACGTACACAAGCAGTACATGCTAACATTAATTCTCAGCGTTTGCTTGCATACTGATAATCTTGAGCAGTGTTGCGTGTCATGGATTGTGTGTTGTTTGTACATGTCATATTGTATTTTCCAAGTTGTTCCAAAGCCACGTACAGTTGCCATGACTGTAATCAATAAGAGTGTGAAGACAAGACTGCAGGGCATCATAAGAAGGGCAAGTACAGCTAAACTTTCCTTTAGTTTTTATTATTGTTCTCTTTGTTTCTGCTTGTTTGAATCAGAGATTTATAGAGGAGGAAGTTCTCTCACTGCTATTAGTCTGGTGTCTGATGAGTACTATACCAGCGTGTCTGCCTATATCTTTTTAATGATGATTAAAAAATGCAGAAACATTGTATGTCGTGTTGTATGTACAGCATGTGGTGGTCCAACATCCTGTTTAGTGACTTTATTTTGATGTTTCCATTCTTTTGTCCACGATTTGTGCATCTTAACTGAACTCTTCTATTTTTGTGCTTTATTCCCCGTGTAAACTCCAGTCATAAGTAAGGAAGATGTATATTTCTTGCTGCTGATTTTACGACGTAGAACATCACATTTCTAAAGTTGTGGTTTAGATAAACCCTAATTAAGGTGGAGCAGAGGCGTAAATTGAATTAGTTTCCTTTATGGGCTGAAGTCTCCTGGCTGAGAGATAGTGATCCTGGTTGCTGGGACTTGTCTCCATGTGTGAGGATGGATAGATGTGGGCAAGACTAGGGTCTTACAGTACCTCCTGGACTTTCCTTGAAAACTCAATTTTCATCTGATGGGACTCTTTTAGATGGAAAGGCTGGAAGAGCTTGTTCCAGAGATGAAGCTAAGATACCACAGAAGGCTGAATCAGGTAAAATTAAGTGTCTTTACTGTATTTAACCTGCTCTGTGTAGTTATTTGTCGAATAACAGCAAGGGTCTGAGCCTACCTTTCCAGTGTGACTTAAAAAGGTTGTGGATGTTTGTTTATGCCTGAACTTTTCCCTACTCTCATTTCAAAATATTTCCTCCATCCATACCAAACAGTGATATTCACTAATTCTAATATCAAATTGCTGCTTTGGCATTGAAATTCTGAAGTGTATCGAATGTCCGGTAATCTTTTTGAATGGAAATGAATCAATAGAATTAAGAGATTTGAGATTCACTATGTGAATATTTATTTTAGAAGCTGCTCCTTTGGGAAAATTTCCCAGAATTCTCTTCACATTTATATTAATAGTTCATTTTACATAAAGAAGGAAACAAATAGTTACGTAAACTGATTTGCTATCTAATAAAACACAAGCAAGATATTTTAAAACCAAAGGAGATTCTAGCAAAAATACTTTAAAATCACAGTAGAAGTACTAAAAAGGCTATGATACATTTACTATTATTTTTTTAAGTGTTTCACATAAGGGGCAGACCTGTGTTGTAGTGGTTAGTTGCACCTGGGCCCTGGGTTCAATTCTGGATGTGGGGTGCTATCTGCATGGAGTTTGCATGTTCTCCTTAGATTTGTGTAGTTTTTTTTCCTGCAGTCTAAAGGCATACCAGTAGGTTGATTGGCTTCTGAGACAGTTGGCCCGGGTGTGAGTGTGTGCATGTTTACATCTGTTCCTGCATCTGCCTTGTGATTGACTGGCGTACCGCCCAGGGTAAACCCTGCCTTGCACCTGTTGCAATATTTCCTACTTCGTATATACAACTACCGTGTTTAGTCAATTTCCCAACATGCTCATTCATGGTCAGATTGTTGTTGTAAAATATAACTACACTTGTATTTAAAACCTCTTAAAGCCTCTTAAAATGTTGTGTTAAAACATTTTTTGGATAGGAAATGGAGTTCCTGAGTGACAAACTGGTCTTCTTGAATAAAAGAATGCAGGTGAGCAAGATTACATGTTATCTGTGTTTTTTTAAATGCTTAATTTGTCTTTTTTAAAATTTCGAGGATGTTTCCTGAGATGACTGATTATGCATGTGTGTATTTGTTTACTGTATGGTGTCTTGTTTCAGAAATTCTGAGCTTATTGAACCCTACAGACAGATCCTGTAGTTTATACTGGTGAATAGTGAAGACGATGAATGTTGTAGATGATGAATGAAGCAGATGAATATGATTTAAACATTCGTTTACGTGGATATTTGTGGTCTTTATTCAAGGCAACATACAGGAATACAAAGCAATTTACAAAAGATACAGATTACAGCATTCAAAATTAAATAGTTCAGATTCACACAAATTAATATGACTGTAATTTTTTAAAATGAAAATAATAAAATAGCAAGGTGGTGCAGTGGTTAGCATCGGTTCCTCACAGCACTGGGTCCCTGAGTTTGATTCCTGGAGTGCTGTCTGTGTGGAGTCCGTATGTTCTTCAAGTGTTTGTGTGGGTTTCCTCCAGGTGCTCCGGTTTCCTCCCACAGTCCAAAAACATACCGGTAGGTTAATGGGCTTCCAGGATATTGGGCCCTCGTGTGTGTGTGTGTGTGTGTGTGTGTGTGTGTGTGTGTGTGTGCGTGCGTGCGTGCGTGCGTGTGTGTGTGTGTGTGTGGGTTTGTGCCTGAGTGTGCCCTGCAATGGATTAGTGTCCTGTCCAGGATGTACTCTGTCTTGCACCTGTTTCTTATCGAGATGGTCTCTGGCTCCCCCTTAACCCTGAATCGGAACCAAATGGATGGATGGATGGATGGATAAAATAGCACATGCTTTAATGCAACCCAAGTATAGAATTAATAACATCATGTCTAAAGCGATCTAAATAATACCCATGCATTGTGAAGGCTGTAGTGAGTATTTTTGTGTAAATTAATTTGCAATGGAAATGAAGGAATAGCAAGAAATTAATGGGTTTGTCCCTGTTGTTTTCATCCTTCAGATGGCTGACTCTCAGTGTTGGAGAGGAATGTTTAAACGGACACCACTGTGGTAGCAGCCAGCTCTGACATTCAGCTTGGAAACGTTCTTAAAGTTACATTCATAGCGCCTCATTCACAGCAGGCGTGACTGTGTCTGAGCCAAGGAGAATGACTCACAAAAAAAGGCATCAGATGACCTGAAAATTTAAATGTGCATTTGCAACTGGTAAATATGTGAAATCCACTCAAATAATATGTTAAGACAGTACCATGAGAGTAATAATATTAGCATGATATTTGTCAAAGCTTTGCAACAATAAGGCTCACCATACTTTATGTGACAGTAATCTGTCATGCAGCAAGTGTGGTGTATCTCTTCATGGAACAAGTCCTCCCTTTAACACCTTCATTGTAAGGTATAGGTACTGTATCAAAGAGACAAGGAAGATGAAATTGGACCAGTGCCAGGGGAAAATTTGGGGTAGGGCAAACCCTGTTCCGCTTGTCACAGGAGAAAACCAGAAGCCGTAAACAATTCTGTGTGCCAAATCTTTCATTGTCAGCCAGCTTTCAAAATGTGAAAATTTGCCAGATCCTGGCATTTACACATATACTGTACAGCAGCACCCAGGTCTGGAATAGAACCCAGGGCCCCAGAACTGCAAGGCTCCACTGTGCTGCCCTATTATAGACTATCTTACTATATATGATCATTTTCCAAAAAGATAAGATAAGATAACTTTATTGGCCATATACAGTTTCTTTTATTAGGAATTCATTTTTTTGCATACCCCAGCTTTCTCTCCATGAGACACACAGACAGGGAGAGAAGCTGGGGGTCAGAGCACAGGGTCAGCCATTTATACAGCACCCCTGGAGCAGCTGGGGTTAAGGGCCTTGCTCAGGGGCCCAAGGGAGTAGGATTCCTCTGCCAGCCACAGGATACGAACCGGCAACCTTCCAGCCACAGGCGCAGATCCTGAGCCACAGAGCCACCACTTCACCACTACATTGCTGTGATCATATGTTTATCACCGACCCTGCTGAAATTATATCCCCCAAGATAAAATGTGCCTTATCTGCAGGTGCAATTTCTGTTAAGGCACTGCTACTGTAATTGTAAGAACTTGGCTATCCTGGTCTTTTTTAACTCAGTTTAATTCAGTCTTGAAATGAAGCTTGTTTTGCTGTACTAAGGATACACTAATGAGTTGTGTTGTGCTGTATGTGTAAATAAGGGGTAATTCACCTTTGGGGATAGCAGCTGATAATTATTAGACACATCTTACCTGTGTAGAATAATTCTACTGGATTGTGTTTACATGTGTCTTAAGTCAGACTCTCGTGAACAAGGCCCATTGAATAAATGCTGTGGTTATGAATAGGCTGGTGATATTTACATAATAGTGCAGCACAACTGTAGATAACAGATGTTTAAAATTAAAATACCAAAACATTCATTATGGTAAACATTTAGAATATTCGTTAAACATTTTACATTGTTAAGGAGCTCGGTTTCAATGCTGTCCACTACACTCATAATGCGTTTTAAATGAGAAGTTTTCAGTATGGCTGTTGCCACATCTGTTTTTGAAGCTGAATTTGAAGTACAGTACTTTGAATGTGAAACTGAAGATAAATCTTTCAAAAATGGCTTTTAGTTAAAATTGGACTTCATATTTTTTAATGTTTTAATGTTTCTTGATGTCTTCAGTGATTTTACATTGACAGTTTGGCAGTGATTAAAATGATGTTTTTCCGTTAAGCAGTGTTTCAGCAAATAAATTACAAGGGTGAATACATTAACTGTCTGCAGTCCAGCACTACCTAGAATCATTGTATTTATGCGTGTTTAAAATCACATGCAGGTCGTCTCACAAAGTAGTCACCAGCCATGTCACCCTGGAGCTCACAACTGCTAACCTACTGAAGCTCAGCAGATGTGAGCCTGGTCAGTACCTGGATGGGAGACTCCTGGGAAAAACTAAGGTTGCTGCTGGAAGAGGTATTCGATGCAGGATCGTTGATCTAGGATCCATTATGGGGGCTAGGATACTTGGCTAACTGTCAGTTGAGAATGTGTGTTAGGGGTTGACAATGTATCAGGTAGGCTATCAGTAGAAAGAGAAAGATATACAGTAGACAGAAAACAGTACACTCCCACTGAGTACTCAAATGAATGACCAATGTAAGGTTTTACATTTCTTCTTTATTTTGAATACTGTATTTTAAATTCCAAGAATCTTTCTTTTTGCCTCCGTCTATGCCTGTGGATTTGATATGAGGACTTCACTGATACACACCTTCCACTGATTCTTACCTCAGTCACTTACTGTACTTCTAAATAAATGGAAAATGTATTCTGTGGACTCTGTCATGCATACACACGCGGGACAGCGCACCTCCTGTATAGCGCCTGGCGCTATCAGAACACGCTCGGGTAGACTTTCCCAGCGGGCTCATTCATCAACTTATTAATGATTAGTTTCAATTTTCTTTAAATACTTCCCTTGCCCTTCACTGAGGGCTCTGTTATTAGCTGAGTTACTGCATACTGTAGCTCCCTTACACCAGTTTTCTTTTTCCGCTCTACGGCTTTGAGCTTAAATATATACAGTATTTAGAGCTTTCTTTGTTTTTTGCACCTACAGTACATCTCTGCAGCCCTGAGTGTTGGGTTACTTTTGTGTCTTTCTTTTTCTTTTTGACTTACTTTTTTTTTGTTTGCGGTGTTCCTCACCTCGCTGCTGCCTGAGATCTGCTTGTGAGCACGCTTGTCAGACCGCCTCGCTTCATTACAAATACACAATACATTTAACACAACACGGACCCCTTTACAAATAAACAACATACATGCATAAGACAAAAAACAAGATAACAGCTTTCAGGAATCCTCACCGTTTAGAAAGACAAAGTAGGGTCAATCAGTGTGCGAGATAGATACATTACATGATACAAAAAATAAATAAGGACATAAACAAAGTAAAATACAGTATAGCTTAGAAGCTAAAGGAGCTTCTAAGAAATACTTGAGAACAGTTCTTTTTGTTTTTGTGTTCACTCATGTTTGAATTTTGTGAGTAACCATTAATTAATTAAGATAACTTTATTGGCCATACTGTATACAATTTCTTGTATTAGAAATTTGTCTTCTCGCATTCCCCAGCTTGCTCTCCATGAGACACACAGACAGGAAGAGAAGCTTGGGGTCGGCGCACAGGGTCAGCCATTTATACGGTGCCCCTGGAGCAGTTGGGATGAAGGGCCTGCTAAGGGGCCCAATGGAGTAGGATTTCTCTGCCGGCCGCAGGATATGAACTGGCAAGCCTAAACCTGTATCAGGAGAGCTGAGAGCTAGTGAAATAGAGATTGATGCTTGGCCTGGGCTCCCACAAGAAAAAAGGAGCTGCTAAATAAACAACAGAGCTCCAGTGTGGTTTGTTTTAGGGCAATACATCTTTTTCTGAGAATTTTTTTCTTGATTCTCAAATTGCAGGCAGTAGGAATTCAGGGTAGTACATGAAACAAAGGACACAGATAAGCGATAAAAACTGAAATAGTGTGATGTGGTGTACCTCAGGGATCTGTATTAGGATAACTGCTTCTCCTAATTTATACTGTATAAATGAAAGGGGTTTTGCAAATTCGCAAACTAGTTCATGAATCTCTATAAATACTAGCTAACTAATCAAGTTTGTAAATAGCTATCAAGCTATTCAGGTTTGTAATCATTCTCATGAAAAGCGAAGTGAGTAAAAACAAGAAGGAACAGTAATGGAGAGAAAATGAAAAAATCGAATAACTAGTCATACAGTAATAATAACATTGACTTTAAAGGAACAAGTAATATGTTTATTCCATGCTGAAAAGAGAAGAAAAAACACAACGTTTCGGTCGTGGGGCCTTCTTCAGGTGTGATGACAGGAATTTTGCTTTTGGACAACAAGCCATATTCCTCTCAACGCCACTCAAACTTGCTCGGGATGGATAGCTCTACTCCCTTTGACCAATTACCACTCTATTTAAACCCTGTTATGGCACTGGTGCGGTGCTCTGTCATTGAGAAGCTTCTTAGACTACAGCAGTGCGCTAAACAGCTTTGACCTGTGTACCCAAAGTTTTTTTTCTGCCTGAAGACTTCCATGTCAGTCCAGAACCTGACCTCCCTGATAATTTCAGTCTCCTGCCTGTCACCAGAAAGGTTAGGTCACCTAGCTGACCACCAGTTTCCCTTCCTGTCTGTCCCTGCCTGAAGACTGTGTTAGCTTACAGACCTGCCCTGTTCACAACAGCTGCTGTATATCCCCTCCATTTCCGGCCCCTGCAGCTGCAGCACACCCTGAGCTGACTTAATTCTCACTGAAATATTTCCTTGGAAATGCAGTATTTTGTCTCCCTAAGCACAATATGGCAGTATTACATTACCCATATCAATATCATTTTATTATTTTGTATGCTGGCTAAAGTCCTGATTGAATGACAAGAAGTATTTCAAAATTAACTACAAAACTGTGGCACCCACTGAAGCTTATGTACATGTACATTTTCAAAAAGCATGTTGTTCATATTCTTTTAAATCAAGCAACAAAAAACACAGAAGACAATATAAAAAACGTAGTCTGATGTTTCAATAATAATAATTGCTTTTACTTATAACGCTTTTTACAGGTAATGGGGACTCCCCTCCGCCTGGATGGCTGGTCAATTGGTTTCAGTTACAAAGCAAGACATGGTGGAAACAGTTTGTGTGTGAAGGCAGTAGGTTGATAAAGGAATTGAAGGTATTGTAAGGTTTTGCATATGGGTTAGAAAAAGGCTGCCTATTCGTGCATCATTTATAACTCATCTTTCCTTTTTGACATAATATAATTCTTTGTTTTACTTTGAAAAAAATAAGGAAGTTTTCCAAAGAAAAAAGCCCCGAGGTGCTCATGCAGGTTCCAAAGAAAAGGCAGAACTCCAGGTGAAAGAGCAACACTATAGCCAGCTCCCACTTGTAACTTCAAGTCCCAAAATTGAAGCTGAAGGTCCAGAGACTGCAGCTCATGTGTCTGGGAGAACAGTTTTATCTAGCATTAGTTAACACCATGTTACTACATGTTAATTTAGGTTAGATCATGTAATTATTAATTCAGGGTTATCCATCCATTTTCTAAAACACTTTACTCAGTACAAGGTCATGGGGCAACTAGAACCTAATGAGACAAGCAGTCAGCTCAAGGCAGGATACACCCTGGACAGGACGCCAGTCCATCACAGGGTGTCACACTGAGACATGCACACACTCACACCAGGACCACTGAATTGGCTTCAGTTCTTACAGGAACCAGTTAATCTACCAGCATGTCTGTGAACTGTGGGAGGAAACTGGAGAACCAGGAGAAAACCCACATGAACACCGAGAGAACGTACAAAGTGCATGGAGATAGCACCTCAGGAACTGAACCTAGGGCCCCAGCGCTGTGAGGCAGCAACACTAACCAAACTCACTGTGAATCAGGGTTATTCCACCTACTGTATGGAAAAATAATTAACAGTGCAGGAAATAATCTGCCTCCCAAGACTTTTGTTCTTAAACAGAAAGCTGTAAGAATAGAGTTTTGCCAATATTGTGAAATTGCATTTAATCGTTTTAGAAATGTTATGTTCTTAAGTTTTGTAAATCAACATTTTAAAGCCTCTTTCCCCCCAAAATGATACAGACATTTCCTAAACAATCCCTAGCGTGGCTTCTGCTTTACACAAAAAACACCAGAACAGGTGTGTTGTTTGGTATGACGTTCTTTAACTGGGTGTGAAATTCCTACACTAATACAGCAACTACAAGAACTTTGGGGAGGGTCATGTATTTTAATGATTATTTACATGAATATGAAAGGACACACCTCTTTGTGTACAGCATAATATAACCAGTTATTACAGATAAGAGTAGGTAAAGCTACTGACTGATACTCACACCAGACAAAACACTTGTGCGCAGAGTAGAGGAACTATGGACGATGAAAGAACGAAGAAAGAAGAAATAAGGTAACATCCATCTTATTCTTTAAGTATTAAGTTAATTCATACATTGTATAATTATTAATATTATCAGATACAACAGCATTATCCCAAATTAGCAGAGCTCTGTGAGAAAAAGTTAAATACTATGGAAAACCATGACCAAATCATAATAAATAATGAAAAAAGTATTTTTATTTATTATGCATTTATATTAAAATCTAAAATAGAATACATTAGTATTTAATTACTACCCCAAAGCACATGTAGTACAATATCTTAAGCAGATCAGGAATGGCTTGATTGTGTATTTTGAATGATGGAGAGGGAAATGTAATTTTTATGACATGAAACATATGGGGGGTATCATCAGTTAAAACGTCTAACAGCAATTATAGTATTTGCTCATACAATTATTTTACCACTTGACTGTGTCTCTTCATCAATCAGGCAGTCCTGGGATCACTTCAGAGAGGTGCCCGACATTCAGGATGAACAGAAACCCAGGAAGCTGTTCAGGTTCATCCACTATGTTATCTGCACTCTAATTGGACTGACAGTCTTTGCTCTTGGCTTTTTCAGCAAGGTAAGGCAGTTACTGTCGATACCCCTCAATCCACATGATATCAAACCTGATTCTCATTAATTAACTCTGTATTTTTAGGGTGGAAAAAGTGCCTGCTTTGTAATAAAACAAAGACTCATGAAAAAGCAGATTTATATACCAGTGTTATTACATTTTCACATGCACAGGGGAACTTTAAAATCTTTAGAAGTTTCTTTGTGGGAGAGGAAAGAAGTTACAGCAAATGTGCTCCCAAAAAATGCGAAATCAAACATATTTATATTCTTTGGTAACAGCTAATGTTGTATACATTGTGCTTGAAATTGTTGTGTAACACAAAGCTACTGTAATTAAAAAAATGTGCTAAACATCTATTAGCAAAATATTTACCACTGAACTAAAAAAACAAATTCTTAGCTCTTTTGACAGAATTTCAGTTTTGCTAATATTTGCCATCCTTGACTATAAACGAGACGCAACTACTGTGCTCTTTTTATTACAGTCCTCCCTGCTCCTCCTAATAACAGTGTCCAGCAGTTCTTCTACCACCATCTCAACAAGAGCCTTCGGACTCCTGCTCTTAGGCTGCACTCTGATCGTTCCCAGCATCCTCACGTTGGCCAAGAGCCTTTGGAAAATTGCCTTTAAAGACTCAAAGACACCCTCAGCAAA
Organism: Lepisosteus oculatus; assembly: GCF_040954835.1. Taxonomy (NCBI): domain Eukaryota; kingdom Metazoa; phylum Chordata; class Actinopteri; order Semionotiformes; family Lepisosteidae; genus Lepisosteus; species Lepisosteus oculatus. The sequence goes on from NC_090712.1 coordinate 18,107,665, forward strand.
GACCATCTTCTGGGTAAGACAATAATCACCACAACAAATGCTACTGTCTGTTCTACTAATTGTATATCTGGATTATTCTTATACTGCATGAATTGGGAAACTGTAAAGCATGCAATAGAGCAGGTTATTGATCCAGCTTCTGAGTACATGTTATTTGTATTTCAATAACACCATACAATACATGAGCACTTTTAAGAATCATTCAGAGTAGAGAAACATGCTGTATATAAAGTAAGAGTGGTGAAAAGTGTTTGTAGTGATGTGTGTTTGTCTCTCTCCAGTTTTCCAGTTTTCTAGCAAACATAAAACCAATTTTTCCATATGGTCTACTGTCACAGTGTTTATTGCTACTCCTTGGTTATGTCTCCTAGGTGCTGGCAAGTGAACTTCTGGTGGCTGCTGGTGCAGCGATTCTCACCGTCGTTGCTATGCCTCATTTAGACATCCTAACGAATGTGATGATACTGAACGGTGTTTGTGCATTGCCTGCAGTCCTGCAAGTGGCCAGTCGGGCTGTAACAAAAGATAGCTCCAGACGGTTCATAGCACCTCCTCTGTTAGCTGTTGTCCTGCTGGTAGCTGGTTTTGTGTTTCTACTTGTTGGTTACCAAATTGAGATCAGTGGGCAAAAGGCCAGCAGAGATATGTACATGTATGCTGGCCTTGCTATAGGAGGGACATTGATCGTTTCCCTTAACTGGTGGGAGAATTTTTCAACCAGGTTTGACATCAGATTCCTTCGGGGAGTCATTAAGGACATCCACCGCTCCAAAAACTTCTGCTATGTCATCTCCAGCACTGTCAGAATCCTGGTCACTGTGGCTGTTGTAGGGATCTATGTCCCCCTGTCAGGACAAGACTGGGCTTCTGTCAAAAAAGTGTCAAGAAACACAGTCATAGTCACTCTGAGCCTGTTTGGCATCCAGGCCATTTCCTCAGCCCTCTGCCACTGGTTTGTGGTGGTGGCCTGTAAACTTCACGCTCTCCGGCGTGGCTTCATCGTGCCCACGATTCTCACGTCCCCGGCTGTGTTACTGGCTTTCGTGTTGGTGTTTGTGACACGTTATGAGACAGCTCTGAGCGACTCCGGTGCAGGCAATTTTTCACTGAGTTTGTTCTGTCAGACTTTTCGCAACTTCACAAACAAGGGGATTGTGGCAGTAGAAACTCTGACCAAGGACGTTACCCAGAGTATGTGTAGCAGGAATGCGATAGTTCAGGTGGATAAAGTGGGCTTGTCACTGCTGGCAGCTTCAGAATTCAGCTGGTTTGTCGGACTGCTGCTGTCCACAGTCCACGTCTGGGTCACCCCAATTCAGCGCATCGAGAGGACCTCAGAGCTCTTTGTGAGGCGCCTGTATGAAGCTGCCTTCATAGACCAGTCCCAGCTGCTCAACATGCGATTTGAGATTCTGAAGAAACATTCAAGTCACGGGTAAGACACGTCTCTTCACTCCAATATGATGGGTAGAGCAGTCAAGACAGCACAACACTCTTGAGCTTAGATTGTACTGTTTCCATGCGCTGGGTACAGTTTGCCAGTTAGTTGTCTGGGTTTTATTGTACTCTGTCTTGCACTTTCACTCCCCGACATACATATCTGGCCTTCTGTCATGCAGGATTTCTATGTTCTTTTTGGGATTATTTGAATATAGTAGGTTCAGGGATTACATCAGCTCCAATATGCATTAACTTGCTCTCTAATCAATGTGGGTGAAGAGCTACAGTATGGCTACTAGCGCACGTCTGAGAGTTATTTCATATTTAAGTCTTTTCTCTGGTAATAACATTTAATCATGCTTGAAAGAAGCTTTCAGGCAGGACAGACATCCCCTTTTGGATACAATATGCAAAATAAAGTACTAAAGATTTAACCACAAACGTAATTTGGTCATAAGTGTTTGCAGCATTATGTGTCTAACAATGGATGATCAGTAATGAAATGGGTGGAGACTTCCAGTGAAGGTTCCAGTTACATAATACAAATTCTGCGGAATAAGCCAAAATGTGAAAAGAGCCGGAGCGCCCTTAAGAGGAGGGATTACGATCGTGACGCTTGCATTCAGTCTTTTATGAGAAATGCAGCAGCTAAAAAACCTTTAGAAATGTGTATTTATTCACCAAGCAATGTAAATGTCTAGAAAACATGAATCATCAAGAAGGTGAATACTAGATGTCCCAAAAGGTTATACAGATGACCTACATATTCTTTATACCACTGAATAACAGACATCTCTGTCTTGAATATATTTTGTTGTCTCACCAGAGTTCACAAAGACCCAGTGAAAGTTTACCTGTGTGCTACAATGTGGCACGAGACGTATGATGAAATGATGAAAATTCTCATCTCAATGTTCAGGTAAAACAGTGGAAAGCAAATTGAAACAAAAGACTACAGAAAAATGTAGGGCAAGTACAATAGAAAATCGCTAATTTTAAAAGCTTTGCTATATACTCATTTCTTGGAAAGCGGAAAACTGACATTTTAAATTTTGGAAATAATGGTAATGGTTTACTTTAGAACTAGTTATGAAGTATTGTGCTTAATACTATTTTTGGAGTTTCACATTAGACAGCCTGCAATGTACTGTATAAAGTGATGTTCAAAATCCACAGAAGGCATATTCATGCTTTGATCATCTCCTGATATCTGAGGGCAGCCAGGTGCAGACACTGATACTGAGTGGCGTGGGTGTGCTGGAGAACATTGTGCTGTTTGCATTGTGGGAACCAGGACTTGAACATTAAGAGCAACTGAATTCTGCGTTGAGTGCACATCCACATGTTAACAATAGTCTTCTTTTCTTTGTAACAAGGCTGGACAGACACAGGCCGAAGAAACATAGGAAGACAGACATGAGCATTGAAGCCCACATTTTCTTTGATGATGCGTTTAAGGAGATCGAAGATGCACAGGGTGTCAAGAAGCACTGTGTGAATGAATACGCTGAGACCTTGGTGGAAGTTATCAAAGAAGTCTACTTGTGAGCACCAACCTCCTAGTGTTTGTCACTGAACTGTATTTCTGCCCTCTTTGTCAAAGATTAAAGCTCCACTGGGTCTACTTAATTAGTAAAGTGCCACCTTAATTAGTAAAGGGGAGCACTGACTCCCCTCAATGCTCTTATTGACAAATAATTGGTAAAACTCTACTAATATGCCTCTTGTTCTTACAGGGTGTTCAGTGATGAAACACACAACATATTTAATGGAGCCAAGCCCCTATCTGGCGCTGGAGAACAGAAAATCATACAAACTCCCTATGGTGGCCGTCTTTGTTACAAACTTCCACGCGGAAACCTGCTGGTTGTCCACTTCAAAGATAAACAACTGATTCGGCACAAGAAGCGCTGGTCTCAGGTACAGTACGTCGTCCACATGTGACCCTTCCTGTTTAACTGTAAGGACTGGTGATAATGAACAAGATGGTGCTGTGAGAATAGATTTATACCAGAGCTAGAGGAAATGTTAATCCAGGTTTAATAATCATCTTTAGGTATTCTCAAATTATGTAGACATGCAGAAATGTGTTACAGTATATTAAATTCAGGTCCAGTGAAACAAAATGGGATGATCCCATTTTTGTACTACACCTCCAAGATAGCAGCCTTTGTCATGATCATCTAGTCTCTGCATTTTGCAGACAATCAAGCCACTTGATTCTGCTGTGTCTTTGTCTGCCCCAGCCTGTGCTTGGTGTTTTGTCAAACTGTATATACAGTATATTATCTCCCTTTAGATAAACAGCATGACAGTGAAAACCAAACAGGTACGTTCCTATTTCAGATCATGTACCTGTACTATCTGCTCGGCTGGAAGCTTGACAGGAAGTACTTTGAGAAGCAGGAGAATGGCGAAGATGAGAAAACTCTACAGGAGCAGCTGAAGGTATGAAAACACAGCAGAACCCTGGATTTCTGGATTTCTCAGCAGTCCTGTGTTTCCTAAATCACTGCATCTTCTGGCCCACAGAAAGAAAGACACAACACATACATTCTAGCCTTGGATGGAGACACTGACTTCCAGCCTGCGGCAGTCATGCTGTTGGTGGATCGTCTCAGGCTGTATGCTGATGTGGGAGCAGCCTGTGGCAGGATTCACCCGACTGGCACAGGTACATATGAAGGGCTGCCTCTCTCGAGGATCAGACAGCTTCTCTGACTGCAGGGACAATGTCCTGAGCTCAGAGCGAGGTGTTCCCAGTGTTTTCATTCTGCCTTTATGGTGCTTAAGATTACATTTTTAAATAATGAGGCAATGCATATGAGCAGGTCTTTAAGGCATCATAACAAATTGAATTAACCTCAGATTTTGAAAATTATGTTTTTATTTTTTTATCTTTCTCTGTTCAGACAATATAAATATTTATTTTGGAACCCCTCAATTGCATGTAAGAGCATATTTAATACACATTCATGCTGTCAGTTATAATTGTTGAAGCTCCAGGAAGAGTGGCTCTGCAGGGGTTTTATCCCTCCTGAGACGAAGCTGCAACTGGTGCTGTTGTTCTAGGCCCTATGGTGTGGTACCAGAAGTTTGAATACGCTGTTGGCCACTGGCTTCAGAAGACAGCAGAGCATGTGTTTGGCAGTGTGCTCTGCAGCCCCGGCTGCTTCAGTTTGTTCAGAGGAGCCGCCCTCATGGATGACAACGTCATGAAGAGATACACCACCAAGGCCACAGAGGCAAGCCACTATGTGCAGTATGACCAGGGTGAGTGTCTCACAGGGGCCGTGAGGGGGTCTCACATTTCCCAGAGTTTTACACAGCAGGTTCGTGAGGTACAGATACTCTTAAAGAGAGAAAGTTTGAATACAAGGAAATTAATAGTGTAAAAATATAGATCACCCCTACTGATCAGGAAATACCTCTTGTCTTCAATAATTTTCCTGGAACAATTTTGTGCTTGTTGAATAAATGTACAACATCTTAAAAGACCAAACTAACACCAGATTTAGATCACACAGATTAAATTTGCAGACTCTGTAAAGGAGGAGTGAATTCTTGGGAACAGGACGCGACCTGTCCAATTTCAGACAATCATTCTGGCCAGCGCGATTTCACTAAGAGCTGATACAAAGTGAGACTGTTCCCATGAAATACTTAATTTTCCAAAGGAAAGCATATACTTCGAACTGAAGATAAATGGAGACTACTATCCGTCCATTTACAGAAATGCTTCTTAATACTGTATGATTGACAAATTGCAAAGCAGATTTACAAAGAGAATAAAAAAACTCCACAAATCTGAAAAATACAACTCTTTTTGTTAAACTCAAGTTGAGTCCCTTCAGTGCTCAGTAGTTGATAGGTTTTTGTCCATCAATGTTGATTCCAGTAGGTGAGCAATTTCAGGAGTTCTGGCTCAATATTGTCTTCTTTCTTCTCCACCTTCCCAAATCTCTTCCACTCCCGTGTAGAGAGTACACATGAGCCTGGCTGGTCAGAAAGTTCAAGTCTCAAAGTTGGCCAGATTTCCAGTGTGCCCATTCACTTAGGGGCTGCTAACAGACCAGATAATGTGAGCTGCTCATACACACTCTGCCTAGCCACTCTGATGATCACTATTGAATTGTTTCATGCCATTCACTCCAGTGCCACATTGGGCCTCTAAGGAACTGAGACCATGAAAGTAACAAACTCATCCCAAACGTGCTCACCAGGTGAGGACCGCTGGCTGTGCACACTGCTGCTGCAGCAGGGCTGGAGAGTGGAGTACAACGCTGCCTCAGATGCCTACACCAACGCCCCCCAGGAGTTCAAAGAGTTCTACAACCAGAGGCGCCGCTGGGGGCCCTCCACCCTGGCAAACACCATCGACCTTCTGGGCTCGGGCTCACTGACGGCACAGAAAAACAAGTCCATTTCCAGGCTTTACATTGTCTACCAGGTATTCACCATGATCTCCACCATCCTGGGGCCTGCCACCGTGTGTTTGATGATTGCAGGTAAAGAGCGCTTCACAGCACACGTGTGCATTTGCTGGTGTTCTTAACAGGAAGAAGGTTTAATCCTGTTCGCTTGATTACTTGCCTGCAGGCAGCTTCTCGTTTGTCTTCAACATCAATCCTAATGTGGCCCTTGCTTTGGCTATCGTGCCCCCTGCCATCTACCTGCTGCTCTGCTTCAGACTAAAATCTGACACCCAGATCTCCATCGCTGCCTTCTTGAGCGTTATCTACGCGTTCCTGATGACAGCCACTGTCCTCTCGATTATAGGTAAGTGATCCGGCAGGAAAACAGTGTAATGAGCTTCAATCAGATTTTTTTATTCAAAATGCTGTCACCAAAGATTCATACACACTAGGAAAACATTTTTTTCAGTAGAGCAAAATAAATCACACACAAAGGTTAAAGATGCATGTTTCTGATATGGCTGTTCTTCATTATCTTGCGATCTGTTATGAATTATTCTGTTTCTTTCCATCCTGCCATCCATTCTCAAGACAGGTGATTCATCACAATGTTCTGACTCCTCATATTCTCACAATCTGCATTGCAGATCCAGTGATCAGAACTTTTTCTTATTGTTCTTCAGGGGAAATGGTCAAGCAGCAAACCTTTGTGACTCCCAGCGGTCTGTTCTTCATATCTTTAGTCATTCTCAATCTAGTAACAGCAGCACTTCACCCACAGGAGTTCCCTTTGCTTATACACGGGCTGCTCTACTTCATCAGCATCCCCAGTGGATATCTGCTGCTGACCATATACTCCATAGTGAACATGGACAATGTATCCTGGGGAACTCGGGAAACTGGCAGCCAGGCCAAGGCAGGGCCCCGCAGAGGCCCTCAGAAACATGTGGCTTTTGAGAAAACGTGCAAATGCCTCTGCTGGAACATCGAGATACAAGTGAACAGAGATGAGAAAGTAGCAGCAGCTCCAGAGCTCCAACTACAAGCCCAGGAGGACAGAGCTGGAAGTGGAACCAGCCCTTCAGAGCTCCACAACCCCAGGTGTGCAGGGCGTCAGACCTGGTCTTTATAGCATCGACAGTATGTTTTGGAGCAGAATATTTCTTCACTTACTCTCTAAAAATGACTAAATCCTATGCCACCTACTTTGGCATTTTTAAGTAAAAGAAAAAATATTAATTTGGTTTTAAAAGTAAGACGTAAAGGATAACTGAGACAACTCAAGAATCTAATATAAAATAATTAAAATCCCCCTTGTGTTTCTACAAACAGATGAAGAATTCACAGAAAAGCACTGCATATTTGTATTGTGTTAATTTTTATTTGAACCCTGTGGATAACAGGAGATGCAGTATGAGAGTTTTGAGACTGTTACTGTCTATATTTAATGCTAATAAGTTCTATTTTTTTGTTTTAGTGAAGAAGATTCCACCCCAGAAGACAGTAAGTGTGAAACACACCTACAATGTTATTCTTTAGTGTACAGATAAATAATTACTGTCGACAGATAACATTATTCTTTGAGCCACAGAAATATTATATTTGATTATTTAGCTTGTCACACAGCAGTTCTTTATATCAAAATGTAATTCTTCGACCTTCCTGTGTTGTTTTGCAGTATGGATGACACAGCTGCAAGAGAAGTCAGATGATCTTGAACTGAAGGAAGACACTCTTGATGATGTGAGCTCCTCAGTTTTTAACCTGGTTTTCACGGTTCTTGTGTATTTCTCATTAGTTTTAGATCCTCAAATCAATATGATAATAAGCTAGATTTTTAAATAATTCCTTTCATGATTTGTTATCTCAAGACACATAAAAAATCATCAACAACAGACAGATTTAGAACAGTAGTCTGATGGAGAGAAACTGGTTGATTCTTTTGCATTTATTGCCACCTTTTCCTTTCCCTGTTTGTCCCTAGGATGAAGTGCTCTTCTGGGAGGATCTCATAGAGAGGTACCTAAAGCCACTGTCTGAAGACAAAGCCAAGCAAGCCCAAATTAAAAAAGATCTCAAAAGCCTCAGAAACAAGGTACAGCTCTGTGCAACCTGATAGAGACTTGTCTTTTCATTTGCACCAGGAGAGAAACAAAAGTACAAAGAACAGTTTGCAAAGTGAAAAGAGTAGGACTTCAGCACAGTGACTGCCTGTCATGTGGTTCTTCCAGAGACAATCCGTAGTGGACAGCACCATCTTTCCCTACAGATCACTCATATCACAATTCATCATGCACTTCCGTTCCGTTCCACACATCACTTTTTTACCACTTTAAACAACATAGTTTCTCTGAAATACATTTATTGCATTTACAGTAATCATGGGTCTTTTCTTCTCTATTTCTTTACAGGTCACTTTCACTTTCTTCATCATCAATTGTTTGTGGGTGGTGGCCACATTCTTCCTCCAGGCTATTGGCTCTCCAGTTAGTATCAAGATTCCAAAGATTTATTCAAATGGGTCAATAGCAAAAGACCAGAACATTTTTATAGATCCAATTGGGCTGATGTTCCTGTTGTCCTTTGCTGGCCTGCTGCTCATTCAGTTCATTGCTATGGGATACCACAGGTACGTCTGTTACCTCTTCCACAAGAGTTTAAGCATTTTATTATTTTTCAACATCCTATTCTTATGCATTAGCTTCCCATGGTGTGAGCACACAGTAAGATTTTTATGTTGCTCACCATTGAATGTAGGTCTACCAGTTTAATGGAACAGCCATCTCAGTAGGTTTTGCCCTGTGAATAAATTAGTAAATTGAAGTCATTACTGCCATCTCAGTTTGCATCAGTTTCACTGTATACAATTGTAATCAGATTACTCTTGAGATCCTTGTGAGCCTTTTATTAATTTAATGTGTTTGTGTCAACTGATTCCTACAGAATCTACACACTTATACACTTCATAGCCTATATAGGAACAGAACCTAAAGAATCAAAAAGAAACTTGTCCCAGAAGTCCCTGGAAAACGTGAAGGATACTGAAAAGGTAAAGGATATTCTGACTTTTTCTGTCTGGTTTGCAGTGTTTTACACCTCCAGATCAAGAAGAAATCAGAAGATGGTGAAATTAGAAGTGTTAAATCTGAGCAAATCATGTTTAAACACCATCTTCCAAAACCAGATTTATTTAAACAAAATGGTTAATTGAAAGACTGGTTTGTTTGTTTGTTTGAACAGTTGCTATGAAAGCATTGACTGGGACAGTGTTTACTGCAGGTTTGGCCAAAGGCAGAAGCACACTTTCTGTGCAGTTCCACAAGATTTAAAAGAGAAACTTGTATGTCAGAAAAAGTGTATCATTGCAGCACCGTTGATATCGCTTATTTTCAGAGAAAAAGATGAATGTTAACCTCATATTTCTCCTGCAGTATTTTTTGTAAATGGCTGGGCTCAAGATCTCTTCAGGACTCCAAGAACTGCGTGAGAACCTGATGGCAGCTCTGACAGTTCAGCTCTGTTTAACTGAGAGTCCAACATCATGTCAATCAGCTGCACCTCCTTAAATCTCTTTCTGTTGAAGCACAAAACACCTGAACAAAATCAACTGCCCTGCAGGCTGAATTAGACAAGTAACTTGTTTTGAGAAAATCAGTCAATTGAGAAAATGATCTTCGTCAGGATCAGCAAACACTGATTTTTGAATTTCTTGTGCCGTTTCAGACATGTTTGGAGCGCCTCGTATTTTGATATCACCTGAAAATGTAATATACAGTATTACATAATTTAATACCACACTAATTACAGCAACCCAAGCTTGAGTATTCATCCCTTACCTGCTTATTTTCCACCTTTGTTATCCTGGATGCCTAAACAGACATTATACACTGTAAGCCGACTAGAAACAACGAACAGCGCGTTTCCTGCCTATTATAAAACTAATAAAAGCAACTTGCAAACATGTCTCAAGGAAAACCTGAGCAAGTGGACTTTAACAGACAAAGAGAGAACTTCTGGCTTCCATCCAGTCTCTGAAGGGTCTTTACAGCTCTCCCTCTCTCCTCTCTCCTGGCACACATTGTCCTCTGTGTTGTGTCTCGAGTCATACCTTCATCTCCCGCTTCTACACTGGTGATGCACAGACAGACCCGCCTTTCCCTTCTGTAACTTCTCTTCTGGATTTCTTCATGGACATCTACAGTACAGTACGTGCCACTCAGCCATCTCATCCTAGAGGCAGGCATCTCCTCAGACTTCCTCTCCTCCTCTTCTTTCTGTCCCTCTGATTGCTCTGCCCTCCTTTCCCTTGACTCTATCGCCCCCTCTCTCCCTCCTCTGCCATGCACATCAGTATAATCAAAGGCCCTTCCCTGTCTTACTATTAGCAAATCTGTGAGCTACGTCCCTGTCTCTCCCTTTCAGACAGCACCTACAGAGTACATCCTTTGAGTAATTTTAAATGAAATAAAATAACCAGAGATTACCTTTACAATCACAGTATCATTGTTCAATCCAAAAGAGCAAAAAATAATCTGGAACAAAAAAATAATGTACAGGAAGGTTGAGTACCAAAAATAATTCCAGATAAATCTGTCTAATTAAAATGTATGGAATAATGGCTAATGTGGTTTTAATGAAGCTCACCACTTTAAAGAAATTCCTTAAATTCCTTAATACTAAAACACTTGTCATGTACTAGAAGACTTTTATGAATATGCATATTGCTTAAAACATTATACTTTTATATAATAATCTTTTACCTTAATAATTTTCCGACTTTCCCCTTGATGATGTGGTGCTGCCTGTTGTGATCCGCTTTCAGCTTTCTTAAACTCCAAGGGACAAATGAGAGTCACTTTCAGTAGTTTCCACAACCTTTGGAGGCTTTGTGAAAGTTTTAGGAGGCAGTCATGGCTCAAAGATTCCCCTAAACAACAACAGACGATATGTTAACAACGGATATGAATCCATTTTTATTTATTTTTTTATAAAGTTTTATTTATTTAAAATGAAAACAATTTGTGGTATTGACGTATTAATTTATCCTCTTCACACTGTTTTGCCACATATCAATTAGTTTGGACAATCCTGATTTATAAAAACCATTTATTTTGTTAAATCTACTCATAGTTTGAGCTCCTCAAGGTCATGCATACATTTAGAGGTCATTATCATCGGAGCCACACATGCCGCACTGAAGCAGTGTGTGATATTGTTTAAGACTCCTGGGAAAGCGCCGCTCGTGATTGTCCTGGAGAGCTGTACAAGAAATGGTTTGGGTCGGCAGGGTTGTGGTTTCTTAGACTTGCTCACCATCGTCTGTCTCTTTCACTTCATATGATTCACATGTGAAATGTGTTCTCATGTTTTTGTGGAATTCCTCTGACTTATTTACATGTCTGGCAACGTAATGTAAATCAGTAAAAGAAGTAAATAAATAAATGTGGTCAGGTTAAATTAGTCCCTCTTCTTCTTTATTATTATTATTACATTACTATTATGTCTGCGTATCAAGGACTGAGCCGTATAAATAATTGCCTGACAGTTTATCTTGTATGTTTCTGTTTCATTTTATTCCCTTTTATTGTATTCTTATTCTCTTTTTCATCTCTATCAGTTTGTACAGCATCCTTGGGTGTAGAACGGTGCTTCATAAAATTATGATTTTATTTATTACATATAATCAGTGGGAAGAGAAAAAACAAACAAACACATGGAGTTTGCATGTTCTCCGTAGATTTGTGCTGTTTTCTTCCATAGTCTAAAGGCATACTGGTAGGTTGATTGGCTTCTGAGACAGTTGGCCCTGTAAGACGCATGTTTACATCTGTTCCTGCGTCTGCCCTGTGTTGGACTGGCGTACTGCCCAGGGTGTACCCTGCCTTGCACCTGTTGCTTGCTGGGATAGGCTCCTGCTCCCCTGCAACCTGTGTGGAGTCCGTATGTTCTTCAAGTGTTTGCATGGATTTCCCCAGGTTCTACTATTTCCTCCCACAGTCCTAAAACATACTGGTAGGTTCAGTCATTTCAATTGCAAAATCCACTCAAATAACGTGTAAAGGAAGCATGGACAAGAGTAATAATATTAGCATGATAAGGAAGATGAAATTGGACCAGTGACAGGGGAAGATTTAGGGCAAGGCAAACCCTGTTCCGCTGGTCACAGGACAAAACCAGAAGCAGTAAACAATTCTGTGTGCCAAATCTTTTATTGTCAGCCAGCTTTAAAAATGTGAAAATTTGCCAGATCCTGGCATTTACACATACACTGTACAGTAGCACCCAGGTCTGGAATAGAACCCAGGGCCCCAGAACTGCAAGGCTCCACTGTGCTGCCCTATTATAGACTATCTTACTATATATGATCATTTTCCAAAAATGTGGCTTATGAGCAAGTAAACTTTGTGTTAAAGTACTGCTACTGTAATTGTAAGAACTTGGCTATCCTGGTCTTTTTTAACTCAGTTTAACTCAGTCTTGAGATGAAGCTTGTCTTGCTGTACTAAGGATACACTAATGAGTGAGTTGTGTTGTGCTGTATGTGTTAATAAGGGGTAATTCACCTTTGGGGATAGCAGCTGATAATTATTAGACACATCTTACTTGTGTAGAATAATTCTACTGGATTGTGTTTACGTGTGTCTTAAGTCAGACTCTCGTGAACAAGGCCCATTGAATAAATGCTGTGGTTATGAATAGGCTGGTGATATTTACATAATAGTGCAGCACAACTGTAGATAACAGATGTTTAAAATTAAAATACAAAGACATTCATTATGGTTAACATTTAGAATATTCGTTAAACATTTTACATTGTTAAGGAGCTCGGTTTCAACGCTGTCCACTAGACTCATAATGCGTTTTAAATGAGAAGTTTTCAGTATGGCTGTTGCCACATCCGTTTTTGAAGCTGAATTTGAAGTACAGTACTTTGAATGTGAAGCTGAAGATAAATCTTACAAAAATGGCTTTTAGTTAAAATTGGACTTCATATTTGTTAATGTTTTGATGTTTTCTTTCAATGAAATATTACAAAATAGCAGCTTGTTAAATAACACATTTGGTTTCTGTTTAAAAGGGCGTTATAGCCTTGGATTAAGTAAAGATGCTTATCTTTTGTTTTTTTACATGCCGGTCATAGTTGTTCATTCACTGCACTTCCAGATTTGTTGGGTGTGATAGTCCTATAAAATGTTAATTTAAATCAGGTAGCTGCATGCTGATAACAATGTTGATTTCCCGTAACACTGATGTCTTTTCTTTCCTACTTTCATGTTCAGCTTAGCCAACTTGAAGGCTTAACTGCTACCATTCCAAGTTCATAAAATACTGCATATGGCTGTCCTCCTTTTTTAGTCATATGCCTTTAGTTAGCACAATTTCAAATAAAGACTTTTAATAACCTAGTTCCCCATTTTGTACACCTTGAAAATGTTTATCTACTACTGGTGGAAGCTGGCAGTTAAGTATCTTGATATTTTTAAGTCTTTTAGTATCATGACTGAGGCCCTTGTCTTGGTTCTGTGACACATGTGCTCACAAAGACATCTTGTAGAGGAACAACAGCTATTTAATTAGTTAGGCTGACTAAAAGTGAGAATGTATTGCTGTTTTTAATAGAAGAGAACCATCCTGGATGTGAGTGGGTGAGTTTCCCAGGTGCATTGGTGAATGAGGAGGCATAATACATGGACTGACTCACAAGAAAATGTACCACTGCTTTAGGGACAGATTTAATGATCACGATCCCGATTCTATACAAACCAATAATTTTACATTGACAGTGATTAAAAGAATAAACATAATAATAATATAAAATACAATAAAATATAAACATAATAATGTAACGCTTACAGGCACTGTGTAAGAGCCGGCGTACCTGAGCAGGTGATGTCACCGCCCTTCCCTGTGATAGCAGGACTACAGCTACTGGGCTGTGGGGAGATCTCTCTTTAGCTCACGGGGCTAGGTCACTGCAGAGAGACACGGAAGTCCCGGGTTCGAGCCACCTATACTTTGGGCCGACCAGATGCGGCAAGGGCGCCCACCTGAGCCCCCGTTGCGTTACAATAATAATAATAATAGGCTTTATCTTGCTTGGCTTCCCAGTGATTGTAGCGTCCTGGTTGGCCATAAAGATGTACAACATGGCCTAAATTGTACAATACTGAACAGTTCAGTTTGAGGAGGTGAATTCGAGGATATTGGTGATCTACATAATTTCTTTCCAGAGGATCTATGAAGGGATGAGGCTGCTACCAACTAAAGGTTTTTTTTCAGATCACATGATACTGTAGCTAAAGTAAGGAGTGATGAATTATTCCATCCATCCATTAATACACATACTGTATAGAGGAGAGGAAGGAAGAAAGCATGTCTGCTCCCACGGATGGATGCCACACACAGACACCACATGGTTAATTTAGAGACACTTCAGAAGGTGAGGAAAAAGAAAACCAATTGGGGAGCATGATAAAACTCCATAGAGAACGCACGATGCAGATAAAACCAGAATCAAAGGAACAGATGCATTTCTAATGTTATATAGCTGAGGGATTGTTGATCCTCTGAACCAGGGTGATACAGTTACATCAGAGGGACCACTGCTCTTCTTAATTTAAGTCAATGATCATGATTCCAGCATAGCAAACAAACTAATCAAGCTCACAGATGATTTTCACCCCCCTTTACCACTGACAGGAATACATAGCAAAACACAACTGCAAGTGCCAAAGTATACAATATACAATAACAAATAGTTTCATTCTGTCACGCCCAGGCGAGTGGGGCTTAGTTTCCTGAGGAATGGAGGGCATTCGATGACAAGGCACATTATGCCCAGCGCTAATCAGACTTGCTTGGGATGGATACTGTATCTCAACCCCCTTAAAAAAATTACCCTATTTGTTATGTCGCACACAGCGTCCGTTTGGGGTTTACGAAGCTGTTGTGCTTTGGGTTTTTTAGGGTTTTGGGGGTTACCGCTTTACAGCACTTGGGTGCCTTGGCAGGTTTTTGTCATGCTGTGTCAGTTACGAGTTATGCACAATAAAGAGCAGACGTCCTTGAATCCTGTTTCCGCGGTGTAACACTATTATGGCACTGGTGCGGTGTTCTGTCATTGAGAAGCTTCTTAGACTACAGCAGTGCGCTAAACAGCTTTGACCTGCGTGTCCAAAAGTTTTTTTTCTGCCTGAAGACTTCCATGTCAGTCCAGAACCTGACCTCCCTGATAATTTCAGTCTCCTGCCTGTCACCAGAAAGGTTAGGTCACCTAGCTGACCACCAGTTTCCCTTCCCTGTCTGTCCCTGCCTGAAGAATGTGTTAGCTTACAGACCTGCCCTGTTCACAACAGCTACTTAATTCTCACCGAAATATTTCCTTGGAAATGCAGTATTTTGTCTCCCTAAACACAATATGGTAGTATTATTACATTACCCATATCAATATCATTTTATTATTTTGTGTGCTGGCTTAAGTCCTGATGAATGACAGGAAAAAAAATCAAAAATAACTACAAAACTGTGGCACCCACTGAAGCTTATGTACATGTACATTTTCAAAAAGCATGTTGTTGATATTCTTTTAAATCAAGCAACATAAAACACAGAAGACAGTGTAAAAAACGTAGTCTGTGGTTTCAATAATAATAATTGCTTTTATATATAACGCTTTTTACAGGTAATGGGGACTCCCCTCCGCCTGGATGGCTGGTCAATTGGTTTCAGTTACAAAGCAAGACATGGTGGAAACAGTTTGTGTGTGAAGGCAGTAGGTTGATAAAGGAATTAAAGGTATTGTAAGGTTTTGCATATGGGTTAGAAAAAGGCTGCCTATTCGTGCATCATTTATAACTCATCTTTCCTTTTTGACATAATATAATTCTTTGTTTTACTTTGAAAAAAATAAGGAAGTTTTCACACAAAAAAAACCTGAGATGCTCAAACAGGTTCCAAGGAAATGGCAGAACTCCAGGTGAAAGAGCAACACTATAGCCAGCTCCCGCTTGTAACTTCAAGTCCCAAAATTGAAGCTGAAGCTCCAGAGACTGTAGCTCATGTGTCTGGGAGATTAGTTTTATCTAGCATTAGTTAACACCATATTACTACATGTTAATTTAGGTTAGATCATGTAATTATTAATTCAGGGTTATCCATCCATTTTCTAAAACACTTTACTCAGTACAAAGTCATGGGGCAACTAGAACCTAATGAGACAAGCAATCAGCTCAAGGCAGGATACACCCTGGACAAGACGCCAGTCCATCACAGGGTGTCACACTGAGACATGCACACACTCACACCAGGACCACTGAATTGGCTTCAGTTCTTACAGGAACCAGTTAATCTACCAGCATGTCTGTGAACTGTGGGAGGAAACTGGAGAACCAGGAGAAAACCCACACGAACACCAAGAGAACGTACAAAGTGCATTGAGATAGTACCTCAGGAACTGAACCTAGGGCCCCAGCGCTGTGAGGCAGCAACACTAACCAAACTCACTGTGAATCAGGGTTATTCCACCTACTGTATGAAAAAATAATTAACAGTGCAGGAAATAATCTGCCTCCCAAGACTTTTGTTCTTAAACAGAAAGCTGTAAGAATAGAGTTTTGCCAATATTGTTAATTTGCATTTAATTGTTTTAGAAATTTTATGTTCTTAAGTTTTGTAAATCGACATTTTAAAGCCTCTTTCCCCAGAAAAGGTAGAGACCTTTTCATACAAAAACACAAAAGACACCAGTTGTTGTGTGTTGTTTGGTATGACGTTCTTTAACTGGGTGTGAAATTCCTACACTAATACAGAAACTACGAGAACTTTGGGGAGGGTCATGTATTTTTATGATTATTTACATGAATATGAAAGGACACACCTCTTTGTGTACAGCATAATATAACCAGTTATTACAGATAAGAGTAGGTAAAGCTACTGACTGATACTCACACCAGACAAAACACTTGTGCGCAGAGTAGAGGAACTATGGACGATGAAAGAACGAAGAAAGAAGAAATAAGGTAACATCCATCTTATTCTTTAAGTATTAAGTTAATTCATGCATTGTATAATTATTAATATTATCAGATACAACAGCATTATCCCAATTTAACAGAGCTCTATAAGAAAAAGTTAAATACTGTAGAAAACCATGACCAAATCATAATAAATAATGAAAAAAGTATATTTATTTATTATGCATATATATTAAAATCTAAAATAGAATACATTAGTATTTAATTACTACCCCAAAGCACATGTTGTACAATATCTTAAGCAGATCAGAAAATGGCTTGATTGTGATATTGAATGATGGAGAGGGAATTCTTAATTTTATGACATGAAACATAGGGGGGGTATCATCAGTTAAAACATCTAACAGCAATTATAGTATTTGTTCACACAATTATTTTACCACTTGACTGTGTCTCTTCATCAATCAGGCAGTCCTGGGATCACTTCAGAGAGGTGCGCGACATTCAGGATGAACAGAAACCCAGGAAGCTGTTCAGGTTCATCCACTATGTTATCTGCACTCTAATTGGACTGACAGTCTTTGCTCTTGGCTTTTTCAGCAAGGTAAGGCAGTTACTGTCGATACCCCTCAATCCACATGATATCATACCTGATTCTCATTAATCAATTGTTTTTTTAGGGTGGAAAAATTCTGCTTTGTTATAAAACAAAGACTCATAAAAAAGCAGATTTATATACTAGTGTTATCAAACTTTTGCACACACAGAGGAACTGTAAAATCTTTAGAAGTTTCTTTGTGAAAGAGGAAAGAAGTTACAGCAAAATCTCCCAAAATGCTAAATCAAACCTTTTCATATTCTTTGGTAACAGCTAGTGTTGTATACACTGTACTTGAAATTTGGTGTAACACAAAGCTACTGTAATTAAAAATAAATTAAGTGCTAAACGTATTAACAAAAAAATTTACCAATGAATGAAAAAAAACAAATTCTCTTTTGACGGAATTTCAGTTTTGCTAATATTTGCCATCCTTGACTATAAACGAGACGCAACTACTGTGCTCTTTTTATTACAGTCCTCCCTGCTCCTCCTAATAACAGTGTCCAGCAGTTCTTCTACCACCATCTCAACAAGAGCCTTCGGACTCCTGCTCTTAGGCTGCACTCTGATCGTTCCCAGCATCCTCACGTTGGCCAAGAGCCTTTGGAAAATTGCCTTTAAAGACTCAAAGACACCCTCAGCAAAGACCATCTTCTGGGTAAGACAATAATCACCACAACAAATGCTACTGTCTGTTCTACTAATTGTATATCTGGATTATTCTTATACTCCATGAATTGGGAAACTGTAAAGCATACAATAGAGCAGGTTATTGATCCAGCTTCTGAGTACATGTAATTTGTATTTCCATTTTACCATACAATACATGAGCACTTTTAAGAATCATTCAGAGTAGAGAAACATGCTGTATATAAAGTAAGAGTGGTGAAAAGTGATTGTAGTGATGTGTGTTTGTCTCTCTGCAGTTTTCCAGTTTTCTAGCAAACATAAAACCAATTTTTCCATATGGTCTACTGTCACAGTGTTTATTGCTACTCCTTGGTTATGTCTCCTAGGTGCTGGCAAGTGAACTTCTGGTGGCTGCTGGTGCAGCGATTCTCATCGTCGTTGCTATGCCTCATTTAGACATCCTAACGAATGTGATGATACTGAACGGTGTTTGTGCATTGCCTGCAGTCCTGCAAGTGGCCAGTCGGGCTGTAACAAAAGATAGCTACAGATGGTTCATAGCACCTCCTCTGTTAGCTGTTGTCCTGCTGGTAGCTGGTTTTGTGTTTCTACTTGTTGGTTACCAAATTGAGATCAGTGGGCAGAAGGCCAGCAGAGATATGTACATGTATGCTGGCCTTGCTATAGGAGGGACATTGATCGTTTCCCTTAACTGGTGGGAGAATTTTTCAACCAAGTTTAAGATCGGATTCCTTCAGGGAGTCATTAAGGACATCCACCACTCAAAAAATGTCTGCTATGTCATCTCCAGCACTGTCAGAATCCTGGTCACTGTGGCTGTTGTAGGGATCTATGTCCCCCTGTCAGGACAAGACTGGGCTTCTGTCAAAGCAGTGTCAAGAAACACAGTCATAGTCACTCTGAGCCTGTTTGGCATCCAGGCCATTTCCTCAGCCCTCTGCCACTGGTTTGTGGTGGTGGCCTGTAAACTTCACGCTCTCCGGCGTGGCTTCATCGTGCCCACGATTCTCACGTCCCCGGCTGTGTTACTGGCTTTCGTGTTGGTGTTTGTGACACGTTATGAGACAGCTCTGAGCGACTCCGGTGCAGGCAATTTTTCACTGAGTTTGTTCTGTCAGACTTTTCGCAACTTCACAAACAAGGGGATTGTGGCAGTAGAAACTCTGACCAAGGACGTTACCCAGAGTATGTGTAGCAGGAATGCGATAGTTCAGGTGGATAAAGTGGGCTTGTCACTGCTGGCAGCTTCAGAATTCAGCTGGTTTGTCGGACTGCTGCTGTCCACAGTCCACGTCTGGGTCACCCCAATTCAGCGCATCGAGAGGACCTCAGAGCTCTTTGTGAGGCGCCTGTATGAAGCTGCCTTCATAGACCAGTCCCTGCTGCTCAACATGCGCTTTGAGATTCTGAAGAAAGATTCAAGTGACAGGTAATAATAACAATAAAACTTTATTTTATATAGCACCATTAAAGGTGGCTTCTCAACCCTGCTTTACAGAATGGCAACAACAATAAATAAAAATAATACAAAAGATTAAAGACAATTACAGTACACATAGGAGAACCTGGATAGTGTTACTAAGCATAGTAGGAGCAGAGGGGTAAAGAATGGATCCAGTTAAGTAAAGGCTCTTCTAAAGAAGAAGGTTTTGAGTCTGGATTTGAAGGAGTTTAGAGAAGGTGGCTCTCTGCTATCCTAGGGGAGAGAATGCCAGAGCTTCGGGGCATAACAGGAGAAGGCCCTGTCACCCACACAATGTAAACTGGCTTGGGGGACAGTTAGGAGACCAGAATTAGAAGGGTGAAGGTTGCAAGGTGGGGAGTAGGGTGATAGTTGTTCAGACAGGTTTTGAGGTGCCGAGCCATGCAGAGCCTTATAGGCGAGCATGAGGATTTTAAAGTCCAAACGGAATTTGACAGGAAGCCAGTGCAAGGACTCCAGGATAGGAGTAATGTGAACACCTGGTCAGGATTCAGGATTCGCGTAAGACACGTCTCTTCACTCCAATATGATGGGTAGAGCAGTCAAGACAGCACAACACTCTTGAGCTTAGATTGTACTGTTTCCATGCGCTGGGTACAGTTTGCCAGTTAGTTGTCTGGGTTTTATTGTACTCTGTCTTGCACTTTCACTCCCCAACATACATATCTGGCCTTCTGTCATGCAGGATTTCTATGTTCTTTTTGGGATTATTTGAATATAGTAGGTTCAGGGATTACATCAGCCCCAATATACATGAACTTGCACTCTAATCATTGTGAGTGAAAAGTTACAGTATGGCTACTAGCGCATGTCTGAGAGTTATTTCATATTTAAGTCACTTCTCTGTGTGTGACTAATCATGCTTGAAAGAAGCTTTCAGGTAGGACAGATATCCCCTTACGGATACAATATGCAAAATAAACTACTTGCTAAGCTTTAGCCTTAAACGTAATTTGGTCATAAGTGTTTGCAGCATTACAGTATGTATCTAACAATGGACGATCCGTAAGGAAATGAGTGGAGACTTCCAGTGAAGGTTCCAGTTACATAATGCAAATTCTGAGGAAGGCTGTGAAAACACAACTGAGGACTCCTTGCTGTAAGGTTGTTTAGAACAGGACCCTATTTAGACGGTTTAATCTGGAAGTGAGTGGATTAGAACAATGGGGAGGAGACGAGGATCAGGGCAGGGTGACAGACAGGGGGGCGTGGCGATGGTGAACTGGTGCTCGGGGGGCGTCGCCAAGGCAGACAAGCCCAAGGAGTCCAGGGGGGAAAACCAGGGCGAAGTCCAAAAGTCCAAAATCGGGAAATCCAAACGAGACTAAAACAAGACACAGTTAAAACCCAGATCCGGTGCAGGGACTGGGAATAAAAGCAGGATCATGAGGCCAGGTGCTCTGAACCCCGGACTCAGCTGGTCAGGACGCTGGTAGGTGACCTATGCCCTCAAGCTGGGGATGTAGGGCGACTTGGTGGTTGGCGGGCCTCCGAGTGTCAGCCTTCCAATACAGAGTCGGGAGTAGCGCCAGGCCTAAACTGGGGCAGGATTGAGGGCAGGTGTGCGGAATAAGACAGAATGTGAAAAGAGCCGGAGCGCCCTTAAGAGGAGGGATTACGATCGTGACGCTTGCATTCAGTCTTTTATGAGAAATGCAGCAGCTAAAAAACCTTTAGAAATTTGTATTTATTCACCAAGCAATGTAAATGTCTAGAAAACATGAATCATCAAGAAGGTGAATACTAGATGTCCCAAAAGGTTATACAGATGACCTACATATTCTTTATACCACTGAATAACAGACATCTCTGTCTTGAATATATTTTGTTGTCTCACCAGAGTTCACAAAGACCAAGTGAGAGTTTACCTGTGTGCTACAATGTGGCACGAGACGTATGATGAAATGACGAAAATTCTCATCTCAATGTTCAGGTAAAACAGTGGAAGGCAAATTATAACGAAAGAATATAGAAAGTTGTAGGA
Organism: Lepisosteus oculatus; assembly: GCF_040954835.1. Taxonomy (NCBI): domain Eukaryota; kingdom Metazoa; phylum Chordata; class Actinopteri; order Semionotiformes; family Lepisosteidae; genus Lepisosteus; species Lepisosteus oculatus. Next base: position 18,129,212 of record NC_090712.1, read on the forward strand.
CACGTATAGTAGAAAATCGCTAGTTTTCAAAGCTTTGCTATATACTCAAATTTTAGATTTTGGAAATAATGGTAATGGTATACTTTAGAACTAGTTATGAAGTATTTTGCTTAATGCTATCTTTGGAGTTTCACATTAGACAGCCTGCAATGTACTGTATAAAGTGATGTTCAAAACCCACAGAAGGTAGCATCATGCTTTGATCATCTCCTGATATTTGAGGGCAGCCAGGTGTAGACACTGATACTGAGTGGCGTGGGTGTGCTGGAGAACATTGTGCTGTTTGGATTGTGGGAACCAGGAACAACTGAAATCTGCACTGAGTGCACATCCACAGATTAAAAATAGTCTTCTGTTCTTTGTTACAAGGCTGGACAGACACAGGCCGAAGAAACATAGTGAGACAGACATGAACATTGAAGCCCACATTTTCTTTGATGATGCCTTTGAGGAGATCGAAGATGCTCAGGGTGTCAAGAAGCACTATGTGAATGGATACGCTGAGACCTTGGTGAAAGTTATCAAAGAAGTCTACTTGTGAGCACCAACCTCCTAGTGTTTGTCACTGAACTGTATTTCTGCCCTCTTTGTCAAAGATTAAAGCTCCACTGGGTCTACTCAATTAGTAAAGTGCCACTTTAGTGATAAAACACATTTTTACTGGCTCCCCTCAATGCTCTTATTGACAAATAATTGGTAAAACTCTACTAATGTCTCTTGTTTTTACAGGGTGTTCAGTGATGAAACACACAACATATTTAATGGAGCCAAGCCCCTCTCTGGCGCTGGAGAACAGAAAATCATACAAACTCCCTATGGTGGCCGTCTTTGTTACAAACTTCCACGCGGAAACCTGCTGGTCGTCCACTTCAAAGATAAACAACTGATTCGGCACAAGAAGCGCTGGTCTCAGGTACGTCGTCCACATGTGACCCTTCCTGTTTAACTGTAAGGACTGGTGATAATGAACAAGATGGTGCTGTGAGAATAGATTTATACTAGCGCTAGAGGAAATGTTAATCCAGGTTTAATAATCATCTTTAGGTATTCTCAAATTATGTAGACATACAGAATGTGCTACAGTATATTAAAATCAGGTCCAGTGAAACAAAGTGGGATGATCCAGTTTTTGTACTACACCTCCAAGATAGCAGCCTTTGTCATGATCATCTAGTCTCTGCATTTTGCACACATACAAGCCACTAGATTCTGCTGTGTCTTTGTCTGCCCCAGCCTGTGCTTGGTGTTGTGTCATACTGTATGTACAGTATATTATCTCCCTTTAGATAAACAGCATGACAGTGAAAACCAAACAGGTACCTTTCTATTTCAGATCATGTACCTGTACTATCTGCTGGGCTGGAAGCTTGACAGGAAGTACTTTGAGAAGCAGGAGAATGGCGAAGATGAGAAAACTCTACAGGAGCAGCTGAAGGTACGAATGACTTGAAAACACAGCAGAACCCTGGATTTCTGGATTTCTCAGTAGTCGTAGTCCTGTGTTTCCTAAATCACTGCATCTTCTGGCCCACAGAAAGAAAGACACAACACATACATTCTAGCCCTGGATGGAGACACTGACTTCCAGCCTGCAGCAGTCATGCTGTTGGTGGATCGTCTCAGGCTGTATGCTGATGTGGGAGCAGCCTGTGGCAGGATTCACCCGACTGGCACAGGTACATATGAAGTGCTGCCTTTCCCGAGGATCAGACAGCTTCTCTGACTGCAGGGACAATGTCCTGAGCTCAGAGCGAGGTGTTCCCAGTGTTTTCATTCTGCCTTTATGGTGTTTAAAATTACATTTTTAAATAGTGTGACAATGCATATGAGCAGGTCTTTAAGGCATCATAACAAATTGAATTAACCTCAGATTTTGAAAATTATGTCTTAATTTTTTTATCTTTCTCTGTTCAGACAATATAAATATTTCTTTTGGAACCCCTCATTTGCATGTAAGAGCATATTTAATACACATTCATGCTGTCAGTTATAATTGTTGAAGCTCCAGGTATAAGAGTGGCTCTGCAGGGATTTTATCCCTCCTGAGACGAAGCTGCAGCTGGTGCTGTTGTTCTAGGCCCTATGGTGTGGTACCAGAAGTTTGAATACGCTGTTGGCCACTGGCTTCAGAAGACAGCAGAGCATGTGTTTGGCAGCGTGCTCTGCAGCCCCGGCTGCTTCAGTTTGTTCAGAGGAGCCGCCCTCATGGATGACAACGTCATGAAGAGATACACCACCAAGGCCACAGAAGCAAGCCAATATGTGCAGTATGACCAGGGTGAGTGTCTCACAGGGGTCGTGAGGGGATCTCACATTTCCCAGAGTTTTACACAGCAGGTTCGTGAGGTACAGATACTCTTAAAGAGAGAAATAAATTAACCAAATTGGGCAGCACTGTGGCACAGCAAGCAATCAGTTTTAAAGTTAATTAATTCTGGTTTGTCAGGTTGAGAACAAATTAATTTATTGTCCTTATTTTACTTAAGAAATGAAGCAAAACAAAATAAGTATCTATAGCACTCAGATAATTACCCTATAATGTTAATGTGGGTTTTATTGAAAATTATTGAACACCCCCACTGATCAGGAAATAACAAATGACATCTATTGTCTTCTATAATTCTATAATTTCCCTTGAACAATTTTGTGCCTGTTGAATATATGTACAATAGCTTAAAAGACAAATGTTTATTGTACAAAACTAACACCAGATTCAGATCACACAGATTAAATTTGTAGACTCTGGACAGGAGGAATGAATTTCGGGGAACAGGAGATGACCAATCCAATCTCAGACATTCATTCTGGCCAGCACTAATTCTTGATACAAAGTGAGACTGTTCCCATGAAATACCTTATTCTCCAAAGAAAAAAACATGTACTCCAAACTGAAGAGAAATAGAGACTACTATCGGTCCATTTACAGAAATGCTTTTTAAGACTTAGAGTGACAAATTGCAAAGCAGATTTACAATGAGAATTAAAAATCTCCACAAATCTGAAAAATACAACTCTTTTTGTTAAACTCAAGTTGAGTCCCTTCAGTGCTCAGTAGTTGATAGGTTTTTGTCCATCAATGTTGATTCCAGTAGGTGAGCAATTTCAGGAGTTCTGGCTCAATATTGTCTTCTTTCTTCTCCACCTTCCCAAATCTCTTCCACTCCCGTGTAGAGAGTACACATGAGCCTGGCTGGTCAGAAAGTTCAAGTCTCAAAGTTGGCCAGATTTCCAGTGTGCCCACTCACTTAGGGGCTGCTAACAGACCAGATAATGTGAGCTGCTCATACACACTCTGTCTAGCCACTCTGATGATCACTATTGAATTGTTTCATGCCATTCACTCCAGTGCCACATTGGGCCTCTAAGGAACTGAGACCATGAAAGTAACAAACTCATCCCAAACGTGCTCACCAGGTGAGGACCGCTGGCTGTGCACACTGCTGCTGCAGCAGGGCTGGAGAGTGGAGTACAACGCTGCCTCAGATGCCTACACCAACGCCCCCCAGGAGTTCAAAGAGTTCTACAACCAGAGGCGCCGCTGGGGGCCCTCCACCCTGGCAAACACCATCGACCTTCTGGGCTCGGGCTCACTGACGGCACAGAAAAACAAGTCCATTTCCAGGCTTTACATTGTCTACCAGGTATTCACCATGATCTCCACCATCCTGGGGCCTGCCACCGTGTGTTTGATGATTGCAGGTAAAGAGCGCTTCACAGCACACGTGTGCATTTGCTGGTGTTCTTAACAGGAAGAAGGTTTAATTCTGTTCGCTTGATTGCTTGCCTGCAGGCAGCTTCTCGTTTGTCTTCAACATCAGTCTCAATGCGGCCCTTGTTTTGGCTATCGTGCCCCCTGCCATCTACCTGGTGCTCTGCTTCAGACTAAAATCTGACACCCAGATCTCCATCGCTGCCTTCTTGAGCGTTATCTACGCGTTCCTGATGACAGCCACCGTCCTCTCGATTATAGGTAAGTGATCCGGCAGGAAAACAGTGTAATGAGCTTCAATCAGATTTTTTTATTCAAAATGCTGTCACCAAAGATTCAAACACACTAAGAAAACAGCACAATTTGTGCATATTTTTCAATAGAGCAAAATAAATCACACACAAAGGTTAAAGATGCATGTTTCTGATATGGTTGTTCTTCATTATCTTGTGATCTATTATGAATTATCCTGTTACTTTCCATCCCGCCATCAATTGTCAAGATAGTTGATTCATCACAATGTTCTGACTCCTCATATTCTCACAATCTGCATTGCAGATCCAGTGATCAGAACTTTTTCTTATTGTTCTTCAGGGCAGATGGTCAAGCAGCAAACCTTTGTGACTCCCAGCGGTCTGTTCTTCATATCTTTAGTCATTCTCAATCTAGTAACAGCAGCACTTCACCCACAGGAGTTCCCTTTGCTTGTACACGGGCTGCTCTACTTCATCAGCATCCCCAGTGGATATCTGCTGCTGACCATATACTCCATAGTGAACATGGACAATGTATCCTGGGGAACTCGGGAAACTGGCAGCCAGGCCAAGGCAGGCCCCCGCAGAGGCCCTCAGAAACATGTGGCTTTAGAAAAAATGTGCAAATGCCTCTGCTGGAACATCGAGATTCAAGTGAACAGAGATGAGAAAGTAGCAGCAGCTCCAGAGCTCCAACTACAAGCCCAGGAGGACAGAGCTGGAAGTGGAACCAGCCCATCAGAGCTCCACAACCTCAGGTGTGCAGGGCGTCAGATGGTCTTTCAGAACATCGACAGTATGTTTAGTGGCAGTGGTTTAGTGGTTTTCTTATTCTCTTTGCTAAAAACTTATTTTATTAAATTGATAAGTCCCATGCCGCCTACTTTGGTATTTTTAAAGTAAAACATACAAAACACGTGAATTTTGTTTCATGAGTTTCAGAAAGAAAGTGTAAAGTTTGGTTGAAACAACAACACAAATATTGTGAAATTAATTTCATTTCCACAGTTCACTTCTTCAGGCAGATGAGATTTCTCAGAAAAACATGACATATTTTGTGAATGCATTAGTAAGGAGGATAAATAGGAGGGAATGAGTTTTGGAATTGTTAATGGTGGAATACTTATAATTTTGAATATCTCGAATGCTAATAAGTTATGTGTATATTTTTGTTTTAGTGATGAAGAGTCTAGCTCACTAGACAGTAAGTATGAAAAATATCTGCTGAATGTTATTCTTTAATGTGCTAGCAGATTATTCTTTAAACCAAATTAAATGTCATTTTTGATTGTTTAGTTTGTCACACTGTTTTCTTCTCACATTATTATATCAAGGTGCAATTGTTTAACCTACCTGTGTTGTTTTGAAGGTGGCATGTCAAAGCTACAAGTCAATCCAGATGATCTTCATAGTCTTGAAGAGGTGAGCTCCTTGGGTTTAATGATTTTCATTGTTCTTTCCCATTAGCTTTACATGATTTGTCATCTCAGGCAGTTTGTAAAAAGTAACCATGGACCGGCAGATTTATAGCAGTAACCTGATGGAACGAAATTGGTTGATTCCATAATTTTGCATGTATTTATATTTTTTTCCATTTGTTTCCTTATTTGTCCCTAGGATGAAGTGCTCTTCTGGGAGGAGCTCATAGAGAAGTACCTAAAGCCACTGTCTGAAGACAAAGCCAAGCAAGCCCAAATTAAAAAAGACCTCAAAAGCCTCAGAAACAAGGTACAGCTCTGCACTTTGGACTGATCTTCTGCACCAGGAAAGGAGAGATAATTCAAATATAGCTTGCAAAACAAAACAAGTTTGACTGGTACAATAAACTGACTCCCTGTCATGTGGTTCTTCCAGAGACAATCCGTAGTTGACAGCACCATTTTTCCCTACAGGTCACAATTCATCATCCACTGGGTTCAGTTCCGTTCCACACATTACTGTTTTACCACTTTCAAGTTTCTGTGAAACACATATATTGCATTTACAGTAATCATGGGTCTTTTCTTCTCTATTTCTTTACAGGTCACTTTCGCTTTCTTCATCATCAATTGTTTGTGGCTGGTGGCCACATTCTTCCTCCAGGCTATTGGCTCTCCAGTTATTATCAGCACTCCAAAGATTTTATCAAATGGATCAATAGCAAAAGGCCAGAACATTTCTATAGATCCAATTGGGTTTATGTTCCTGTTGTCCTTTGCTGGCCTGCTGCTCATTCAGTTTATTGCTATGGGATACCACAGGTAAGTCAGTTACCTCTTCCACAAGAGTTTAAGCATTTTATTATTTTTCAACATTCTATTCTCATTCATTAGCTTCCCATTGTGTGAGCACACAGTACGATTTTTATGTTGCTCACCACTGAATGTAGGTCTACCAGTTTAATGGAACAGCCATCTCAGTAGGTTTTGCCCTGTGAATAAATTAGTAAATTGAAGTAATTACTGCCATCTCAGTTTGCATCAGTTTCAATGTATACAATTGTAATCAGATTACTCTTGAGATCCTTGTGAGCCTTTTATTAATTTAATGTGTTTGTGTCATCTGATTCCTACAGAATCTACACACTTATACACTTCATAGCCTATATAGGAACAGAACTTAAAGAATCAAAAAGAAACTTGTCCCAGACGTCCCTGGAAAACGTGAAGGATACTGAAAGGTAAAGGATTTTCTTACTTTTTCTGTCCGGTTTGCAGTGTTTTACACCTCCAGATCAAGAAGAAATCAGAAGATGTTGAAATTAGAAGTATTAAATCTGAGCAAATCATGTTTAAACACCATCTTCCAAAACCAGATTTATTTAAACAAAATGGTTAATTGAAAGACTGGTTTGTTTGTTTGAACAGTTGCTATGAAAGCATTGACTGGGACAGTGTTTACTGCAGGTTTGGCCAAAGGCAGAAGCACATTTTCTGCGCAGTTCCACAAGATTTAAAAGAGAAATGTGTGTCAGTGAAAAGTGTATCATTGCAGCATCATTGATATCGCTTATTTTCAGAGAAAAAGATGAATGTGAACCTCATATTTCTCCTGCAGTATTTTTTGTAAATGGCTGGGTTCAAGATCTCTTCAAGACTCCAAGAACTGCGTGAGAACCTGATGGCAGCTCTGACAGTTCAGCTCTGTTTAACTGAGAGTCCAACATCATGTCAATCAGCTGCACCTCCTTAAATCTCTTTCTGTTGAAGCACAAAACACCTGAAAAGAATCAACTGCCCTGCAGGCTGCATTAGACAAGTAACTTCCTTGTTTGACCAGTAGTCAAAATGAAGCTGAACAATGAGACCAAGTACTGTATATTAGTATTAGACTGTATTTACAGTACTTATTAAGTAAGTATATATTTTGAAGATTATATGTTTATTTAATATTAGTCATCATAAGCCATGCTGTATGTATTGTTTTCTCCTATTCTCTAATTGAACAACGTTGGTTTTTGTAGAGCTAAATAACTGTGAGTCTGTCAGGAAGTATTGTGTTGTGTCAAAAGGTAAATTTGTCAAATACTGACGTGTGTTTTCCTGCATAACCAAAGACAAAAAAAGAAGAAAGTAGCCTAGTGCTGAAAATGTCCTTTATCACAGATAAAGTCCTTCATCATATTCTTGTATTCCATCGAAGAGAAATACAGTTACTTCAATTGAAAGATTATATACACTACATGTAGAGTACTCTGTGCCTGTCACGCCCGACATCCCTCCCTAGAGGGCGCTCCACTGCTCTCATTATTGTTCGTGTCATTTAGCTCTCCAGGTGTACCCTTTTAGTGTTATTACTTAAGACCAGCTCCTCCAGTCCTCGGGGCTCATCATTAGGGTAAGATGTTGCGAGGCCCGCCTAGCACCAGGAAACCCTACGTCCGTCTCCTGAGGGCACAGGCCTCATCCCCGACACCTCCCGCTCTCTGAGCCCGGGGTCTGGAGGATCTCACCCTGTCACCCTTGGACCTCCATGTTTCGTTTGTCCGTGTGTTCCCCCCTCCCGGGGATTTTAACTTTGTCGCGTTCCAGGATGGATTTCCAGTTTATGGACTTTCGGACCGTGCTTTGACCTGCCCTTGGACCCGTCTGGATTTGGATGCAGTTTTGTCTTCCCCGTACACTGTCTCACGGACTGTCACTATTCTTTTGTGCACTATTAAACCCCTGTGTGTTCCCTTTTACCACGCCTCCTGTTTTCTCCAGCTCTTACCGCATCGCATAGGGTCTTCTACAAGTTTGTTTAGGACTCCTGAATCCTGATTGGATTTATTGACTTTTAAATGTAAAGAAGTCGATTTGTGTAAGTACTGTGGTTTCCAAATATTTACTTTTGACAAATTATCAAGTGATAAGTTGAAAACCTGTGAGTCATGATTAAAACAGCTACAATTCACAATTTAATAAATCAAAATATTTATTTGTCTTCCCTTAAACAGTATTGTTAGTTAGCACCCCTTTAACCAGCAGCCTGTTCAGCGGATCCAGTAAACTACACAAGATACAGGAGATGGTGACGTTCCTTGTCTTCTGGTTGCATTATGCACATTTACCAATAGGTGGCTCACAATACTGTTCAATACTGTTCACAAATAACTCTTCTCTTCTTGAGTTTTCTATGTGTAGATTCTGGCAACTACCCAATCCTTTTGATCCCTATTCAGTCACCATCCCCTGCTGTACTAGACCTCTGGAGGGGCAACAGAGCCATCACTCAGGAGCTCTCATTGTAACTCATGCTGACTGGCGTGCACCCTGGTTGACTCAAAGACCATCTAACCCTGGTGTCACACATTGTTTCAAGAATTCAAATCGTAACTTAGAAATGCCATCGCCAAAATCCAGACTGGTGATTCCCAGAGCAAAAGGCTCGCCCCTTTGTGCTCTGAAGGATCATCTTTACTGGTTTATTTTTTTGTGAGCCTGTCTTTATTCATTATTGACAGTACCAGATTGTTTGTTTAATTACATTCTTTATCATGTTAAAAAGAAATAGATAATTGATAGGGAGGAGATGCTATTTATTGATCATGATACAATTAGAGGCCTCTGTCCTCAACATCAGAACCGTGCTGATAATTTTGTTTTTTATGATCTTTGGAAACATGATGCACAGGAAAGTTACAATTTCAGTATCACTTATCCTTAATCCTTTGTTGCATATGTTGATTTCAAGCAAATGCTTGTATTTTTCTAAGTGCTTTGTAAATCTGCTGATTTTCATGCTATGAATGACAGAAAGTTATCTGTCATTCTGGGAGGGTGCCTGTGTAATATCTTCCAATATCGGCCCTTGAAGCAAGGTAAGGTTGCCATTGGATAGTATTGAGTCCAATGAATACTACCGTGATACAAAGAGGGCTGTAATTTTTCATACACTACTACATCTTAAAAATCAGGTGATTTTACTTCAATGATCAATTCAATTAATTAATCCAATTAAGTCATTTAATGCTTACATAATTTCTATTAAAAAATTCCACCTCATGCGAGAGGTGGAATGAAAATGAAATGGCCCTACAGTGATAGAACTGCCCATCCCTTTACATAGCTGATATATGATATGGCTGTGTGAGGAGGCAAGGCAATATCAAGGCACTACTTCCTTGTAAGTTAATGAATTGCTATGAGGTACATCAGTTAATCAGTGCTAATCAGTGCAATCTGTTTACACATAGATGGGATGAATCTCTACAGAAACTCTCAGACAGCTTTTACTGTATACATGTTTTTCAGTCTTCCGTTTCCTTCTGGTTATAGCTACTAACCCATTATAGCAAATGCCTGTATCACTGTACCTACAGTATTTTCTTCCTGAAATCTTTTAGCAGAGAGTTTCCTTACTGAATCTGAAGAACTGCAAGGAGTGGCACCTCCACACTTTATATCTCCTCAACCTTTGTATCAGAGGAGTCTGTTCTGTTTAGAAGTTCTTGAACCACTCCACAAGAATAGAACATTTCCTCCCACTACTAAGCCATCATTTTGGACAATGTACTGAAATACTCTTTTTTTTCAAAATCGTGTGGTGCTTCTCTAAATTCTGAAAGTGAGGTGGCTAGGCGCATAAAGCTAAATCTTTAAACAACCCAGCTGAAAAGGAAAAACACCGTCTTTTAAGTGAGGTATTTTTAAAGACAAGTGTGTTGAAGCTTATTCACATAAAATATGCTTCTTGTACATACAGTATGTGTCCTTTCTTCTTGAGAAATTTCAAATTTGCGGTGCTTGAAAGTACTGGTTGAGTGACACTCAAGACCTCCAAGGCAAAAATCATAATCAAGTTGCCATAGTGGTCAGCATTGCTGCCGCACAGTGCTGGGGTCCTGTGTTTGAGTCCTGGGGTGCAGAGAGTTTTCTCTGGATGCTCTGGTTTCCTATCACAATCCAAAGTCACGCTGGTACTGTAGGTTAATTGGTTCTGTACAAATTGGCCCGGGTGTGGGTGTGTGCATGTCTGCCCTGGGATGGGCTGGCATCCAGTCCACGGTGCAATTTGCCTTAACAAGCATTGCTTGCTGGAAAATGGATGGATGGATAGTTCTGGTTAGATGAGTGGATGCAGTTGTTAGAAGTAATTATGTAAATAAAAGTGGAATGAGCAATACATTATGACAAAGGGACATTGTGACCACATTTGTGTTGCTTTGTTTTGAATTATGTATCTTAGAATGCATGAAGAATAGAAATTTGAAATGTAATTGTAATCAATTCACTACATTTTATATCTTTGAGGTCTGAGAAAATTGGAGAAACCCAGGAAGTAAGAATTACTGTATTTCTGATTAATTCAACACAGTGACATGTAACCCAAACTATGAATATGGATTATTCTTCACCACAGGCCATCGCTGGTGTATTTCCAATGATTCAGGAAACCTAAAGCAATATTGATTTGTACATGTCAATGCTAACACTTCTGCCATGAACGAAATAACCTTGCTGGTTGCTAAGGGCTGTGGAAGTTATAAAACTCTCCATTGGTTACAGTAGCTAGAAAAAGTAATTCATGCATGTTTGTGCATGATATTGCAAAAGGTTCTGACATTGTTAAACTGGCATCGGTTGCTCTATTGCATTCCCTAAATAATAGTGTTTGATAAAAGACCATTTTTGGTTTTATTTGATCCAGATTTTCCATTGTCCACTGCTTTGTGATTTCAAACCTGAATTAGATTCCATCTTCTTCATGTGCAGGCCTGTGAATTTACTTGCCTGTGATGTAGATTTCAGAAAACACAAGAACAGATGTTTGACACAACTTCAAGATAAATATGAAACTGAGGTTACCACAGAGTGCTTTATATGTGATGTCAGCCTTAGACCTGTTAAGATTTTTTTTGTTAGACAAACTGTAAGACAATCCTACAGCGCACAGGCTTTAATAAAAGTTTAAAAAACAAAGTATCTGCCTCTAAAAGAGTTGCAGCAAGGGCATGGCACAAAAATGGATCAGTGACAGAAAAAGCAGAGTCACCAGGAGTCTGACATTTGTTCCCAAGTACAGTGAGCAAAGGACAAGCCTGAACAGATCAGAGCCTAAAGAATGTGAACATGGAGGAGTTCGGAAAGTATGATTCAGACCCTGTGTGGGGCTGGAGTGAAAGGTTAAGAGAGAGTGTGTGAGTTCTGTTACTGAGGTCCAAATCGTAAGGCAGTGCCGTGGTCAAGAAGGAGGGCAGAGCTCCGTAATCCAGAGAGCAGAGTCTGAAAACCTAATCCGATCCGTGAGGCAGGTGCAGAGTCGCTGGGGAGGCTAACTCAGTAAACCAAGAGTCGGGAGAGATTTCCAAATCCAAATCGTGAAGCGGGTCCGTGGTCGGTGGTGAGGCAGAATCCGAAAACCAGAATGTTGCTAGGCAAACAGGCGGAAGGAGTAGCTCTGGTGAGTGAAACTCAACAGTGAGCATGGAAAGGTGCAGCAGAAAGGTTTAGGTGGGGAGAAAGGTGAAAAGAGGTTGGATAATTGATTAATTGTGGTGAACAGTGCATGTTGGAATGTGGCGGCGAGTGCGTGGATGCGTCTGACAGACCAGGGGCTTATACTGTAAGTCAGTAACAAGACCAATATGTGACTTTATAGGCAACCAATGACAAGATTTAAGAATAGGAGTAATGTGTTGCCACAGTCTAGTGTGAGTTAGAAGCCTAGCTACACAGTATTGACTATTGCATTTACAAAGGAGAGTGTGAGAGAGCCCATAGAGTAAAGAGTTGCAGTAATCAAAGCTTGATGTTATGAATGCATGAATCAGGTACTCTCCATCTGACGCTGATAGAAATTGCCTAATGGTGGCAGTATTTCTAAGGTGAAAAACGACTTCTTAATCAAATTTTCACATGGGGCTCAAATGAAAAAAGTAGGTGAAATAAAATTCTCAAAGCTCCCAAATTCCTGACGGTGGCTGATGCATGGATGGAGAAGCTATCCACCATTACTATGAAACTCTTCAACTTTTCCAGCTGACACTTGCTGCCCACCAGTAAAATGTCTGTTTTGTCACTATTAAGATTCAAGGCATTCAATGTCAATGAGAGTTTGATGTCACGCAGACAAGAGATTGGTGACCAAGGTGGGAGATCAGAGGGGGAAGACAATGTAATTTAATGTAAATCAGAGAATGATCTGCATAACAGTGAAACTGAAAACCAAGTTAGTGTATAATGTGAATGAGAGGAGGAATATAAATACTAAAAAGCAAATGGCCCAAGACTGAACCCTGCGGCACACCACGAATAATTGGAACCATGGGGGATGTATGAGGACCAAGTGAAACAAAATGTTGTCTATCAGTCAAATAAGAGTGGAAGAAAGAGCTATCAGGGGCTTCAATGCAATGAATTTATTAATAACAGAAAAAGGCATTTTGTAATTTACCAGCCCAGAGCTGAAGATATAAGAAATGTTAGGAATTTACAGGAATTCAGTTATTTCTTTCTTTTAATCTGCATCTGAAACCATTGACCCAATGACTGTGGATCTATACTGCAGTGGTGTGAATTTGAAACACTTACTTACTATGGTAAACTCCTAAATTTCATCATGAAGTTGTTGAAATTTTTTAACAAATTAATTTTAAACAATCAGCCATTGTGGCTACCATTTTTCATGTGACCTTATGTGCCAAGTGATTAATACTTTAATGATAAGAGTCACATTTGCTGAAACATTTTTTTATTGGAAAAGAAGCTGGCTGAGACACAAGGAAGTAAGGCTCATGATTAAACTACAATAATTCTCTTTCACACGTCTGGTCCAGACAGCTTCTTTCAACTGTTCTCTCGTTTGCATGAATATGAACAGTAAAGCCAGACTTTGACTGTGGGAGGGTCCAAGCAAAACTGATACAGGGTTAACAGCCCACTTTTAATTCCTTCTCTACTCTCACACCACACTCCTTGCAGATAGGTTACTGTATGGAACAGGACTAGCCGTGTCTAGAAATGGAGGAGCTCAAAAACAGATCAGTGAAAAGAGATGGAAGGCACAGGTCAGTTTGTCTTATGTTTCCAATTTCTTTGGTTGCAGCAACCGTTCTGTTTCAAAGATCATGGACAGATTATGGGGTTTCACCTTCTTGTCTTCAGAGTGAAATCAACAGATAAGTAAGATGGTTGTATGAACCTGTAGTTTAATGGTACTTCAGAATCAAAGCCAGAGTTTTATCATAGTAATTCACTGCTAATAAATAAAATAAAAAGAACAGTCTGCTTTAAAAGCTACAAGTATTTTGCAGATGTTTGTGCAGAGAAGTATTTACATTTTTTTAATGTTATTGCAGATTAACTTCCTTGGCAGTGGGTAACACTGCTGCATTGTAGTGCTGGGGCACTGGGTACAATTCTTAGGGTGCTATCAGCGTGGAGCTTGTATGTTCTTTCCATGTTCACATGGGTTTCCTCCAGGTGCTCCATTTCCTTCCCACAGTCCATTGAATGGTTGGCTAATTGGCTACTGGGAAAACTGACTTGACGTGTGTGTCCTGCGATGGACTGTCCAGGGTGTATCCCACCTTGTACCCATTACTTGCCAGGATAAACGCATAATCCACAACCCTGTAGTGGATAAAGCAGTTAGAAAATGGATGGATTATTTTTTTAGCGTTCTAAAGTAAAATATTTGTATGAAAAATCAATAATCAAATAATCGATTGATTTGAAAATGGATCAAATCAATTACTTGTAAAAATTATAGAAAGAATAGTCTAGTATGTGAATATAGGACTCAAATAAAAGTCTTAACCTTCATAATCCCATGTTAAAGTACAGGTATGTTCAATTGGATGGTTTTAACAGTGTGGAAAAAACCTCAGTATCTCAGTAAATCTCAGTATCTTTGTAGTCAGGAAGATTTAGCTCTGAATAATTCACCAAATTGTTTGTAGATTTTGTGGTTGAAAAGTAATAGCTTGTAAAAATATAATTACTTCTCAGTGTTTCTGGATCACTATCCCATACATTAAGGGATATCTATAGTGTAGTAGTGCTTTATTTCATTAAAAAACTTTCAACTCTCATAAACCTGAAGTTCAACATATAATGTAATGTACAGCTATACCTAAAGTACTGTACGTTATATAATATTATGCCCATTTAAAATACACCATTTAATATACACCACATAAAATAATGTATACCTAAAGTATACCATTTTATAATGTACACTGGAAATAAAATTAATAAAACGTTCAGCAAATATTTATTCTTTATTACTGAAAACAACATTTATGCAAGTTTATAAGTTCTTAATGTCTAATATATACCTACAAGTAATAATTCTACAGCATACAATAGGTATTTATTACTGTTAATAAGGAATAATGAGAGCAGGGCAATAGTGAAGTACTTTAGTAACCTTTGTACAGTACATTAGCTATCCATGACGTGCTAAATTCTGGCCATAAATAACTGATACTACAGTATCTTAATATGCTCCTAACTTATAGCATTTTCAAAGTACTGTTATATTACTAGACACTCAAATTTAAATGGAGTTTATTTAACTAAAGTGTGGGAGGGATGACAACAGCCACGCTCAGTCATCCCCAGCCGTCAGCGATCAGAGATCCCTCCCTTCGTCCTTCCTCCGCCGAACGCTATAAATACCAGACGCGATCTCTCTCTCCCTCGCGTGCGACTTCTGCATCCCACCTCACCCCAGCTCCACCTCTGCAGCTACTCCTTGGTCACCCTGCAGGGGGGGGGTCCTGGCCTCCTCGTCCTACGGCCAGGAGGTCGGCCCTCAGCCAAGCGGGCTAACCCAAATATTCGCTCCACAATAGTTTGTTATGCTTCGATTTTGGGTGTTGTCATTCCTCGTGAATTGTACACTCTCCTCTGTTGTATTGTGTTTGCAAGGTGGTTTCAACAAGTAAAAGAGAATGATGTACAGTGTTTCATATACTGTATTACTGTGCCTGTACCACAATACAGGGCTCTTATCATAAAACAGGTGCTGTTGCTAATGGACTAGATAGATAAAAAATGGCTTCATCTTATTAGTAACCATTCTTATGTTCATATGTTCTTACAGTTGTATGTTATAGTAGTGTAGGTATACCGCTTACAATATTTGTCTGCTTTTAAAAAATATCTAAACCATTCACAAGGTGTGGAATAAACCCCACTGAAATGTTTTATTACATAATAGTCTATTAAAACTAATTAATTGTTGTAACCACCAGTTTTCTGTACAGCGATGCAGTCGTTAATGAGTAGGGAAGCACCATTTCATGCCCAACCACAGACCATGGACTTTAAAGCTGTCCTCCTTCCCCTATGAGGTTTAAACCTCCTATAAGGTTTAAGGATGCATTTTATTAACAATCATACATTTATTCCCTTGCTTCACAGGGATACATGGGATCCTTTCCAATTAAATCCTATTGGTGCAGAAAAAGAGCAAAAAAGAAGATGCTTCATTTTAGCCCAGCATCTGGTGGCTGTGATTGTCGGGCTCTTTGTCCTTTTCTGCTTAGTTATCAGCAAGGTAAGGAAGATTTCACAGTGCAGAAAATCTAATTGAGTTAGACGTTTCCTGCAAACGGCATTGTTAGTACGATAACAAGAAACAACAAAAGAGTAAACAAAGCTCTACCACAAACTTTCTCTCTCAGATGTAGCAAAATGAATTACAGTTTAATATAGTGTTGTCTCTCACAGATACACACAATTTATCTTTCTGTCAGACATCTGCTAACTAGCATCTGCTAACTATAATCAAAAACTCCACTCTACAGTATGTGTGTTTTCTCAAACGCAGGGATCGTTGCTTGTTATCTCCATTTTTGCAAGTCCAAGTTCTCTGAGTCAAAGGGACCAACCATTTTATATCCTCATGCTGGCATTCTGCTTGATAATACCGAATGTCCTCATTTTCCTGAAGTCCCTCTGGAAGTGTGCGTTCAAGAACTTTGTCTCCCCAAACATGAGGACAATGGGATTGGTGAGTTTTCATATTTGATTTGATGTTTCTTTTCATTTCTTCTTGTCAAAGCCTGTTACCTATCATAAGATAAATTGAATTTGAAGCCCAGAATGGAAGAAAATTTTTACCTGACCAAGGTTAAAAGCAAAAAGAAGTGAAAAGGGACATACAGTACTGTACAAGTGACATGTATGCACCATGGAACTGTCTTCCACCGTATTTGTTCATATACAAAAATACACAAAGGCCATTAAAGCAGGTCTGATTTTTTACAGAAAGGTAAAGTGATATTGGCAATGGCAGTTAATGGCTTAAAGGAAAAAGACATCGACAATTACTATACAACCATCTGCAGTCAATTTACTGTATGTAAACAACCGAAAACCGGAAGATAAGAAAAACAAAAAAGGGGTGAAAAGGTCTTTAACTATTACATATGATTTAAAATGGGAATGTCTCCATGCATTAAAAGGAAAGTGCACATCCAGTGTGATGTGAAACATACAGTAGATCCTGAAATATAAATGGACACAGAAACTATTGAGGCTTCAAGATCTTGGGATGACGTGTGGTCAGAATAACAATAACTGACAGTGACATAAATGAAGAAAACAAATTTGGTGTCAAATCAACTCTGGCAGATCCCCCTAAACTTTGTCCTCTACTGCAAAAGAGGAATTTTAGACATACTGTACCCAAGAAGACTTTTAACATTCATGGTAACTGCTTTTTTAAAAGATAAAAATGTTCAGAAAAGAAGTTGAGAAAACAATATTCACAAAGTCAACAACTGCCTTCAGCAACAGGGCTCTGACCTTTGAGCCCTAGCTGGAAAATGTCACATTGTGTCCTAATATTGTTACGGCTAGATTGCCTTGTAAAAGTAAAAGTACAGTACCAATTGAACGTTTTATTTGTTGTTGTTTTTTTCAGGTGTTGCTAATTGAAGCCTTTGTTTCACTAGGAACATCTCTACTTGTGATAGTAGTCATGCCTCACTTTGATGTCCTGACGAACCTTTTTATCTCTGGAAGTGTTTGCTTTCTTCCATCACTTTTACAAGTCGTCTTCCAATTACAGAAAGAGAACTGGAAAATTGTGTTCCCGGCTTGTTCCGTCGTACTTGTGCTGATAGGCTACGTTCTCTTAGGAGTAGATTTTTACATTAGAAAAACGTCTTATGTGGCTAATGATCAAAATATATATTATCATTATGTAGGGATTGCAATTTTTTCATCCATATTAATTTCCTTCAATTGGTGGGAGAACTCCCTACAGGCTATCGATAAAATGAAGGACAAGCTGGCAGAATTAGATAGTTTCCGAGACTTTATGATGATAATCTCCAGTCTCCTGAGGACAGCTGTTGTTGGTGTGGTGTTTGCTGTTTATTACCAAATTGCTTATGATGGAGTATGGTCTTACTTCAGCAATATTAACAGTGACACACTCAATATAGGGGTTGGGCTGTTTTTCTTACAAGCTTTTTCCTCTGCTATCGGACATTGGTTTGGGGTGGTGGCTTGTAAGATTCACGCAATCAGAGGCAGCTTTGCTCTGCCTGTTGTCTTGACAACACCCGCTGTACTCATTTCGGCTGTGGTTATTTTTCTAACAAAGTTTGAAGAAATGGACAGAAGGCTGGAAATAGCAAATTTCACAATATCGACATTTTGCAGAAAGCTAAAAGCAGAACGAAACATCACTACACTAGATGAAATTTCCAACAGCATTTGCAGAACCCCAGTGCATAACTATTATGAGATCTGGCCCATCAGCGTGCTCGGGGTGGAAGGATTGTGTTGGTGGATGGCGCTGTTGTGTGGTACCTACTATGTCTGGAGCCTGAAAGTCCAGCGAATTGAAAGAACATCGCAGATATTTGTTCGCAGGCTGTACGAGTCAGCCTTTCTGGATCAGTCACTTCTCCTCAACACCAAGATGAGAGCTGTCAAAACCAGAAATCAGGAAAGGTAAACCACACATCTGAACTGGTGCTGTTACAAATTGTGTGTAGCAAAATTGTGCACACAAAAATAACCGTGCGATTTGTCTTACCTTGTTTTGTGGATGGATGATAACAGCTGTATGTATTGTATGCTGTATATGTTTTGCTAAAACAAACTTTGAATTGTTTAATGGGAAGATTTTATTTTCTTTAATTGGAATTAAACTTTGTAAAAAGTTTTTTTGATTTGTGTTAATAGCAAATCCAGTACTGAAGAATTGAGAAACTGAAGCTAGCAAGAATACATTGGTTGGACTTTCACACCCAGAATCCATTTAATGTGTATTTTTCTTTTATTGCAGTCAAGATGAAATTGAAAGCTGTGTGATATACCTTTGTGCAACTATGTGGCATGAAACATATGATGAAATGCTGAAGATCCTTACATCAATGTTTAGGTAAATTAGTGGCCATTTTTTAAGAAACAGGATAATTGTAAAAGACATGGCATACCTAACATGTTACATTTTAAATAAATGAATTGCCTAATACCATCCATTATCAAAAATCTGCTGGTGCCTGGGTCACAGTACCCAAGAACCCATTAAGCACAGGGCCCCAGGTGGGATTACACCACAGACAGGGTGCCACAGAGGACACAGGCAATGAGCAAAGCCAGCCAGTCTTTGAGAGGTGGGAGAAGTCTGGAGCACCCAGTGAAAACCCACATGGACTCCACACAGAAGGTGCCAAAGACCAGAATCAGAGCCGAGACACAAGAGCTTACTGCAACACCACAGTGACGCGGACCTTTGGGTTGACTGTATACATGGTCAGAATAAAAATGGAAGATATCTTAACGTGATAGGTATAGAGCAACAACATTAAAATTCCTTTTGAGCACTTGAGTAAAAAACTATTTCTGTAAGCGGAGATATCCATTTTGTAAAATCTACTGACAGACTTTCCTATTGACTTTCCAGTTTTTCTGTACAATAATATCTTCCATGACTTTCAATAATTTCTTTTTTTTTTCAGATTGGACAGATACAGAGGAGATCCAAAAGAGGAACATAAGGATAATTTTGACTTTGAATGCCATATATTTGTGGATGATTCATTTCAGAAAGACAAGGAAACCAAGTTTGTAAACACATATGTGAATGACTTAATGCATGTGATAATAGAAGTGTTCAGGTACGCCGTTCTTTTCCTTTCACATATGTAATCAATTGTGTATCTCAGGGGATAGCTCAGAAATACATAATTTCACAGATTTTTTTTTAAATGCAGCCATTGTCAAAAATAGCTCTTGATTCTCTGGACTGATTGTTTTAAATGACAATGTCATGCGAGTGGTATATTTTGTAGGGTATTCACAAACAAAGAGCCCGATGACGTGTCTATCATTGAAACTCCATATGGGGGAAGACTGATGTTTGTACTTCCAGAGGGAAACATGCTATATATTCACCTTAAAGATAAAGAGCTGATCCGTAACAAGAAGAGATGGTCACAGGTAGGTATCACTTTCTTCTTTTCATTGCAAAAAAAAATAATGTGCAAATGTTTGAAAGCATATTTCAAGTGATGTTTCATTTCACGTTTTATTTTTTCTGAGCCTAGCAATGAGCAAAGCATAGTTGCGTTTTAAATATATTTTCATAGAACAATAAAATGCTTTTTTCTTTTATATTACAAGTCAGTAGAAAACAAATTCCTATTTACAATAGTGACCTGGAAGCCCATATCTGTGACAGGGTTTTTACTAAAGCAATTTCTGTGTAGTTCCTTGCTCAAGGGCACAGAATCAGCCTCTAACTCAAGACTACGTCCCATTATCTACCAGTTATAAAAGTCCAGTGCCCAGTGGGATGTTATCATTTTTTCATTTCGATTTTTATAAGCTAGAAAGGCAATACTGAGATAAAATATCAAAGTCAGTTATGACATGTATTAATATAATTTGAAAGTTGCATTATGTACTATTGAAAGAGAAACAAGCATACCAATGGTAAGTCATTAGCTAAAATCAAACAGGGTTTCATATCCACTACTTCAACAATTCAGTCAAAAAATATATTTTACTAACTGAAATAGTCAAAAGTTTTTCTGAAGCCCTTATATTGTATTTAGATGTGAGAAGAAAATGACGTGACAAAATGAATATAAACATTCTCTAATTGTCTAACTTTTATTTGTTTCAGATAATGTATATGTACTATCTGCTTGGTTGGAAAGGCTATATTTCAAAGAATCCTTCAAAAATAAAGGTAATTTTCTTCATGTTTGTTGTTTTTCTCATGGTAACTTTTTCCTAATTGTGGAGAACTTGTCATAAAAATAAGACCAAAACTGAAAGACAAAAAATAAACCACACCACTAAGATGTTCATTTTACCAGTCAGTAAATTAACTGAAAAGTGTGACTGGGTCACTCAGCTCTACTGGCATGTAAAAGAGAGTTAGGGCAGAAAAGGATGAAATCTTTTTTTTGGTGTATAGTCCAATTTTCACATAAACTAGTCATAACCAGTACAAATGGCAAGAGTTATGAAATCCATTCATTCTTCTCCTTACTTTATATAACTTGTTTACTCTCCTACACAGAGAAATGACAACCCCTGTCGTGCAAGCCTTATATCCTTGGATGGAGAAAGTTTCCTTTTGCCAGGTTGTGATAATGACAACAAGCGAAAATTCATCTCGGATGAGAATGTATACGTCATGGCATTGGATGGGGACACAGACTTCCACCCCTCTGCCTTAATCTTGCTGGTAGATCGTCTTAGGATGTACCCTAACGTAGGAGCAGCCTGTGGAAGAATTCATCCCACTGGAATGGGTGAGAAAAATAAAAACTATCTCCCATCTATCTCCTTTTCTCCTGAACAAAAAGTGTGACATGGCCTACTCTATGTACTGCGTGGCCTGTTAGTCCCAGCTTTGTGAAACGCTCAGGCATTATAATCTAGGGGCATAAATGTTGCCCCTTTTCTTTCCAGGGCCAATGGTGTGGTATCAAAAGTTCGAGTATGCCGTGGGGCACTGGCTGCAGAAAACAGCTGAGCATGTGTTTGGATCTGTGCTCTGCAGTCCAGGGTGCTTCAGTCTGTTCCGAGGATCAGCAATAATGGATGATAATGTCATTAAGAGATACACCACCAAGGCAACAAGGGCAAGCGAATACGTTCAATATGATCAAGGTAACCTTTTTTATTCTTTTCAGATTTTTATGTTCTTAGTTTCTTTTTTTCTGAATCTCTTTTTGTCTTAATTAAATTAAGGAGCAATAACATTGACATCGCCAATCAAGGCCTCAGCCTGAAACCTCTAATCGCATGTGTTTGGGCGGAGCCTGGGTCATGTTACTAGTTGATTATGACTGGGATTCCACATGGTGGGTTAGATGCAGATCACGGTGGAATTTAGTCAGCTAGTTTCCTCGCCCTGCCTTCCAAGCAGTAACCTCTGGGGACCTGCTGTGAGTGTGCAGTGACATCAGAGAAAGAAGCACTGTTCACCCAATCTGTGCTGACCCTGTTGAATGCAAGTGTGTGAGTTGGGGTTAGTGTGGTCCTTATTGTTACTCATTGTCTGGCTTGTATTGGTAATATTCATACTCAGGGCCAGTAGTGGTAGTCTGATTTGATTAACAGTGGGCGATTCCAAACTGGTAGAGTCTAAAAGTCTAAAACAATTGCAATAATTCAATAAAGATGAACATTGAGATTATTGCTGCTTGTCTTCGTAGGTGAGGACCGCTGGCTGTGCACACTGCTGCTGCAGCAGGGCTGGAGAGTGGAGTACAACGCTGCCTCAGATGCCTACACCAACGCCCCCCAGGAGTTCAAAGAGTTCTACAACCAGAGGCGCCGCTGGGGGCCCTCCACCCTGGCAAACACACTTGATCTCCTACACAGTGGAAAAGAAACCTCCAAAAAGAATACCTCCATTTCCATGCTGTACATTTTCTATCAGATCTTCACTGTGGGCTCGTCAATTCTGGGACCTGCCTCTGTCTGCCTCATGATAGCAGGTATGTGTCACCTTGTTACTCTTTTCTGAAATGCTTCATTTTCTGGAGGTTTTAATTCTCAGTTGTTTTTTTCCTAAACCTCTTTCAGCATGTCAGCATTGTTTCAAATCAGACAGCTTACTGAAGAAGATCTTCTGTTTGCAATAGGACTTGACAGTATCAAGAACAGGAACCAGGAATTTGTCTGGGTCTGAACACCTGGAACAGAGAACTGTGTCTCCACGGTGGCTGCGGTGCAAAACCCAACACCCAGCGCGACATCGTTCAGTGGACTTGCAAAAGAGAATAAAGCCAGAATTTAACGCACACTATCTTCTTGTTCTGATATGTGGGCTAATTCTTCAGCCAATAAATTAAACTGTTAGATGGATCATTCGATTCCTGAGAAGCTTGTTTTAGGTATAAAAACATCCTTGCATTAAGTCAAGAAATGGCCTTACTGTAAATGAGGTAAAAAGTCTTATCTTTTTTAAACAACAACAGAACAACCATATTCCTCTTTTTATTGTAGGTGCGTTCACATTTGTGTTTGGAATGGAGGGAACCCTGGCCATCATCTTAGCTGTCATCCCTCCTGTAGTGTATTTAATCTTGTGCTTCACAACCAAGCCTGACTTCCAGATCAGCGTGGCAGCCGTTCTGAGTGTCATGTACGCCTTTCTGATGACAGCCTCTTTCTTTTCGATTATAGGTATGTAATGTTAAGCTTGTGTTAACATTCTTAGAGCTGACATTTTGACAAAACATTCTTAGAGCTGACATTTTGACAACTTTCTGATGGGGTGCTGAGCAATCAGTGACATTGCACCTTGACAATCTAATACAGTATTGGTTATCATTTCAATTTTTACATTAAAGCAATTAATCTGTAGTGTATGAATTGCAACCTATACCCACAGTAACTGTTTTTCCATTATTTTTATTACCATATATTGCACTGTGTGAAAAAATGTATCTGTAAATACAACACATACAGGACCACACTTATTTTATATACAGTTTTATTGTAGCAGTATTTGACTGTGATTTTCTCTACTTTTTTTCCCCAGGTGAAATGGTGGAAGAAAAGACATTTATCACACCAACTGGTATATTTCTTGTTTCCATGAGCATCTTGTATTTTGTAACAGCCATTCTCCATCCCCAGGAGTTCTCAATGATAATCTATGGGCTGATGTACGTCATCTGCATTCCAAGTGGTTACCTCTTGCTGGCAATATATTCATTCGTCAACATGCACATCGTGTCCTGGGGGACCCGGGAGTCTAATCGGGACAAGGAGGAAGGGAAATCCGTCGGGGTTCTTTGTGACAGGACATGCAGTCTGTGCTGCTGGGATCTGCAATTAAAAGTCACGCAAGAAACCCAGGGTAATGTCCTGCTGCAGACCCAGCCGGCACTCCCCCCACAGCAGCCTGCGAACCAGAGCCAGCCAGACAGTCTAGAGGGCCAGCAGCGACCTCCACAGGTCTCCCAGCCCAACCAGCAGAATCTCCAGCACAATCAAGCAGGCCGGACCCAGCACGCTGCTCAGATCGCCTCTGACAATGAAGATGAGGAATCCACAACAAGGTAAACAGTGTTTAGGGAAGGCTGTTTTGTCTGGTTTCTGACTATCTACTAGACTACTTTTGATAGCAATTAGATTTCTAAGTACTGTACACTCATACCCCGGTATCCGAACCTAATCTGATCCTGAAAATCTGTTCGGAAGGCTGGAGACTGTAAATCGAAAATAGAAATTCCATTATTTCTTATTGGGAAAATTCCATCCCGTTCTGAACCTGTAGCTAGGAAACCTGAGTTAGTATCCCTAATCTTTCAGGAGTGCGATGGCATCTTTAATGACCAAGTAGTCGGGTCTTGATTTAATGTCTCATCCAAATGGTGGCACCTCTTCCAGATGATTGGATTCTGATTCATATAATTCCACTTACAATGTATAATTTGATTTCATTATAGCTAAAATATTTATTTAGGTGTTTTAGATTTTATGTTAGTTTTGGTTTATTTTAATTTTTATTTATTTATATTTAATATTTTTACACAAATATGACCGTTTCTTAGATCGTGCTAAAATAAGTACAACTGATTTGGAGTTTAATTTAGAAATTTGTTGTGTACTCCAAATTTTATTAAATCAAAATGCTTACATTTTAAAAATGTTTTATTACCTCGGGGTAGATGTTATGAAAATAAAAAAAAACAGGTGCAGCTGTTTGTTTAAAAAAAGAGCTTGTTCATTTTTAGCCATTCTTGTCTGTAAACATGATTTCAAAATGAAAGTTAAAATATTGACCCCTGCAGTTAGTGAATATAATGTAACCAGTTTCTTTTGTGATCTGATTTTTCCTGCCTTTTTAAATTAAATGTCTTGATGTTTCAATGTAGTGAGAGCGATGAGGATAACAATAAAAAATACGATGATGAAGTCTATGATGAAATGGATGAAGAGATCAAAGACGTACCTGAAAGTGGTGGGTGGAGCATTTAAATATAAAAAGCTTTTAGTCACAAATACAATTCGTCCTGTATTTCTTTAAAAAATTAAACAAAAGCAAAAATAAAAAAAACAAAATAACGTAATTTGAGGCATGCAAATATTATATGAAGTCATTTTGAAAATAGAAAATGCCATTACTCTAAAACATGGAGAACAAGACAGTGAAAGTTAACTTATTTCATACACTTCAGGCTGACTTTATATCCCAGCATAATCTAGTGGCAAAATGTGCAAAAATATTTAAAATAATGATTTTTTAAATAATATATATTATAAATATAATTATATTATTAATATAATATACATTTATAATGTTTTTTTTTCCAAAGCTTGGGTTGTACCTGTGAAAAAAGAATTCCTGAAGAAGCTGTCATATGCAAATATGAAAAGAAACCTGCAAGAACAAATAAGGTACACGCTGAGGAATAAAAACCAACACGATGTCTGTGAAGAGCTGGTCCAGACGCTGACAGACACTGTGAATGGAGAGCTGAAAGACAAAATCGGACCAGAAGATGTGCTAACTGACAGCCTTTTAGAAGAGTTGCAGCATGTTCTCAATGAAGACGCAAGAAGAACTCTGAAAGTAAATAACGCAGAAAGACTAGAAAGAAGGGTTAAACGAGCCATAGAAAAGACTTTGACCGCCCCACAGGTGGATAAGTTGTCTGAGGTAAGTCTTTCTGCACGTATTATCTTTGTGCGATGGGACTTTTCTTCATCTCAAGGTTGCAGCTTTCAGCTTTGAGGGAGTGTAATGTTGAAATTGGCAGATCGTCTTCCTGCAGGCACTAAGATACAGGAACATTTGGTTTCAATACTTGCCTGTGTGTTTTCACAGGATGAATATGACTTTTGGCAGAAGTTAATTGAACGATACCTGGCTCCTATAGTTGACGACAAAGCACATAAGGAAGAAGTGACTAGGGAACTGAAGTCCCTCAGGAACAAGGTATGACAAATCGGGATTTTCTGTCTCTAAAAGTTTTTAGGTCATAAGATGTATTCAATTTTAGTCCCTTGTACCTTTTTCAGTGTTGTCCATGTGTGTTTGTGGTTATTACAGTCCAATTAATTCCACTTTCTGTCTTGCTATTGGATCTGTAGCGTCAATATCATTCCCCCATGTGAACTTGCTCACGATGCACTGGTCTCAGTACAACTCCTTACGTACAGTATACAGTAGTTTCTTCCATTATGATGTTTGTTTCCTTAAAAAAACTCAACCATTTCACTGAGATTTGTCGGGCATTTAAAAAAATGTAGTAAAAATAAAGTTTGTGACTAAACAAGATTTTGATCCTTCAGCAAATGTAATTTGCATAAATACCAAAAGAAATTGAAAGAAATATGCATCACAATTACTTGTGGATGTGTCTCACAGAGCTTATTTCCCTTTCAGGCAACATTCCTGTATTTTATCGTTAACACCCTGTGGGTGGTGGCCACATTTTTCCTTCAAGCAATCGGTGAAAAAATCACAATCAAGATTCCTAAAGTGTTTCCGAATGGCACTTTGTCAGGTGATTACCTGAATGTTGAGCCTTTGAGTCTGATGTTTCTACTATCATTTGCTGTCCTGCTAATTGTTCAGTTCCTGGCCATGCTGTATCACAGGTAATGTTGGTTTTAACATTAAGCACTTATGTGGTGAAATCAAATTCGTATTTGGAAATAATACTTTTGTATTTATTTGTAGTATACTTTAGGGCTTAGGAGTTGCATGTCCTCATACTCTGCCTAAGAGAGCTCTTTGTTCATGGTACCTGCTCCATGGCAAAGCACTGCTTGATTCTGAAAAGCTTTCATAGTCACTGCATGCCTAGTACACTTTATTAAACACAGATAAAGAACACAGTAGCTTATCCTTTCTCTTATTTTCACTCCTTAAGATGTTTCCAAGACAATGAGAACTTCATTAATTATGTTCTAAAAAAACTAGTAATATGGGTTTTCTTTAGTGTCTGCCTGTGTAACAGAAAACTGTAAAAAGCTTCATGTTCCCTTTAGTAACAATCTTTGGAAGTTCACCCGTAATTACCCAGGTTGAGACTGCAGGAGGCAAGCCAGTATAGGGTAGTTTATTTTTAAATTATCTACCATATGGAATAGCTTATTTTTAACATAAGTTTTTATTGAAAAACATGTCACACTTACAAAAAGATAAAACATGCTTGTAGAGGCCATTTGGCTATTTTTAAGCTGCTTCTTGTAAGAAACAAGGATATCAACTTAAGCAACATGACTGGGTGGCTTTTTTAAATGTCCCACTATCCTTTGTGTGAAGAAGATGTGAAGAAGAAGTTTCTCTTCTGAATGCAATTAGCTGATTTCATGGCTAGTTTTTACCTGTGTTCTCTGGTTTGTATTCCACTCTTGATTATGAAGAAAACAAGTGACTGGACCTTGTCTGTGAGGATTCTGAGCAGGTTCCCATATACTGTAGATATTACAATTATGCAGTTTAATTGATTAGACACACTATGTACTGTAACTGAATGCTCATGTACTGTAGAACACATAACCCTTGTTTTGAAGATGTAAGTAGAAAGTCAACAAAAAAAAACCTAAGTCTCCTTTTCAGGAAGCTACATCTAGCTCAATGTTTCCCATATTATATTCATAGTTCATGTTTTTGCTACCTGCTTGTGATACCCAGCACTTGTATGAATCATGAGCCTTCGGCCAAGTGTTTATCCTTTCCTGGGTACATATAGCCTTGTTTATTAAGATGCTGTACCTGCCAAGATAGATAAAATAGCTTTTAGGCTGCAGTTCATAGTTTTGGGGTAGTGATTATATCTGACATAAAACATTTCTGTGTCATTTATTTTTTTCCAGAGTGTATACCCTCATCCATGTGGTGTCCTATCGAAGCACAGAGAAAGACTACAAGGTTGACGAGGTATGTAGAATCACCTTTATTCAAATATGCGTTAATTTAAAAAGTGCAATTTTCAGTTTAAGTATGTGAGACAGAGAGAGCTTAAGGTAATGGAAATTCTGAAGTGACTATCACTTCTCCATTCTCATAGAATATCATGTTTCACAAAACCTAACATTGACTTTAGATTCGTTCTGCTGTACCAATAGCTTTGCTAATTCATTAATTTGCACAGACATAAGTATGAATCAGGGAATATCCCTGTCCGAGTCCAGAAAGAGTAGGGACCTCCGTTTATTAATTATTTTGTGAGGATTTTGTCTTAATTTTTCAAACACAACAAGCTGTTAAGATAATAAGAACAGAGATCAAACTAAATAAGACTTTAGCCTGGGACACCATTATATACACTATAAAGCCACGTGAAAATCCCACATTCAAATTTTCCAATTAATCAATATCAACAGCGAAAAGGTTTCACATTTTAGTCTTTTTCCTAATTTGAGGTAGTTTTGGCCATTCCACGGCAGCGTACCAGTAGTGTACAGTATTTATTCATTTCCACAGGATGATGATGATGGACTGACCCTTGAAAACTGCATTGCATCAGGTCTTGTAATTACCAGTGACGACCTGTAGAAGCACCCAGCAAGGAGTTATTGTTACAGACTGATACTTTGCCTGTGCTGGTGTTCCCCTGTGTGAAAAACTTTCTTGAAGAGCACTTTATTATCAAGTTTGCATTTAAAGACATTTCTGTAATTAAAAACCATTACACACATTATTTCAATTCATTTACATTTTTTTTTGGAGTCATGTTTTTTGATCCGTATTTCATCGCATTTGGTTTGGAATGTGAAGTTTTAAATGATCTTATTTAGCTTAAAGCCATTAGTGTATCTGCAATTTCTCACTTAAATCACAATAATTCTATAATAACATTATGATGCAAAAAAGTATAATCAGGTTACAATAAGATTTGCTTGTTAACTGACTAAGGATAATGGTACCATACACCAAAGTTGCAAGCTAAATAAGACATTTCACAAGTCAAAGGAAAACCTTACTTAAATATTCCTTTATTGAAAAGATTTTTTCTGGTAATTGTTTCACATGAAGTTATAGTTCCATGATTAACATGGTCAAAATGGTGAGGCTTTTCACAACAGTTTTTGCTCTATAGCATAGCTCCTGTATGATTCCTAATTTTAGTGCAATAATTGTTGTTAGGGGATATTTTGTTTTGGATTTAAGTGACAATTTAAATCTTGTGTTATTTAATACTAACTTTTTTAAAGAGATATGGAATAACTACTGTATGATGTGTGCACTGTTGTTGTATTGCAATGGTTTGTTCCACATAATTTTTTAAAACTTGGTGTAGTTAATAAAATACTTAATTGTAAATGACTGCAAGCTACCTGTTTCTTTATTTGAATGGCTATTTCAAATGGTGCTCGATTAGCACATCATGGAAACATAGTAGACCCATAGTATGATTGCTACTGTTTCGGTGATACTGACATCTGCAAAAGGGATAAAAAATATCTGCATAACTGTAAATATTCTCCATGTCTAGACTGAATCCATTTAGAGGTCTTATAAGGTAAGTTATACATCCATTTCTTCAGCATTATATGCAGACAATTGTAGAATAATTTATTGTTAGAAACACATTCCTAGGAAAAAAAACTCATCTGTCTTAATAGAGCACTGTCCTGTATGATTAAGACTAAAAAGGAACAGGAGTTGTGTGTATTGCAGAGAATGCTAATGATTTCAGTTGCTCAA
This sequence comes from Lepisosteus oculatus, assembly GCF_040954835.1. NCBI lineage: Eukaryota > Metazoa > Chordata > Actinopteri > Semionotiformes > Lepisosteidae > Lepisosteus > Lepisosteus oculatus. Next base: position 18,158,744 of record NC_090712.1, read on the forward strand.
AAGTCATGTGTGGATTTGATATGATGATTTTAATTAAGGTGGTAATTCTTTTTAATAAGGTACCAATGTTGCTGTTGTGTCATGAGGCTGAATACGTTTGCAAGTATTCAAGCAATAAATAAATCAGTTCCCATGAGTGACTTAAAAGGTTCTCAATTTTTCAGTGCTGACCTATCTCTCTTAATCAATCAACAGTAACAGAAAATACTTAAGAACAATAGCAACAACACACACAGAGAAGAACATCACATTGTCTTAGTTTATGCAACACCTGATCTAGTCAGTTTCAGTCTTTAAGAATGTCTTATTTGTGTGCTCAGGTATAGCCTTATCTTAACTGTAAAAGTACTAATTTACAGAGAGACAAGTGTTATCAAAAACAATGTCATAATAGATACCGATGAGTTAAATGGAGTACAAAAGCCACTGCAATATTTGGCATGGAGAATTGAGATGGGTAGAAGGGGATGCAACTAAAGAGAAACACATTGTGTGTTCTGTATCTAGGGTTATTTATACTTGCATATACAGTACATAATGTAATACATGTATACTTCCCTTCTGACAGTTCAGATTATAATTACATGAAATGACTTGTCTGCAATTCTATCTTTCAAACAATTGCAAACGAGCAATCACACGCCGCTCCTAGTTCTAGATCGTGCGGCATTTCTTTTATTTGTAACTGCAAATTTTCAAGCAGCTGTTCGTGAAAACTTTCCTATCTCTAAATTCATGGATATGTTATACAGTATGTTATGTAACATTTCATAAGGTTCACCAGAAACAAAAGTAAAATGTGGTAGACTTTCACAAGATTCATGGGTTTCCAAGGATTGTTAGAGTGATAGCAATTCAAGTGCAGTATGAATTTGAAGAAAGTTGTTTAAAGAAAAAACTTTAAATGTTGCATGGATTCATCATCCATCATGCATGTTTACAAATATCATTACATTATGGCTTATCAATACCCACTAATCAATGATTTTAAAAGAGATTAAGATAATTATCTCAATAATTAGCAACCCCCTTCTAAGCAGTTATCAGAGCTGCTTTTCGTCTGTCAATTCAATCTCATTAACCTTTACCTTTAGAAAGTTTAACTTTGCTTCTTCAGTGAAGAAGCCTCCTGAAGGCCTATTCACAGCAGCATAATGACTAAATGTACCATTGAACTCAATATTCTTGGCAAAATAAAAGCCATTTATAAACTTTAAAGTAAGATACTCATTCATTGGAAAACTAGTCAGTCATTCAGTGGAAAATGATTTGTGTAATATCTGTTAAGATATACAGAGAAGCAATATGACTAAAAAGAACAGATAAAGGTTTTTCCATGCCGAAAAAAGAGATTCTTTAATTTTCCTTCCAGTATTGAATGAAGCTTTACCCGTTCCTTTGCGGCCTACGCATGCTGACTCAGTCTCCTACTTTGACTAAAAAGCAGTCAAACCAGACAAAATGACCAGCTTGATCTGCACATTGTGTCCTTGAGAGTGTTAAATACTGCTTAGATGTAAGACACAGACACAGTGGCATCACACTTATACACATGCAAGTGTTGTTTTTGTTTTCCGTAATGCATAAGTACTTTGTGTTGTCTTTAAAGTGACTCCCATCCATTAGCATTAAGTCACGTTTTTCTGGTAAGGTTAAGGGTTGCAGAAACTCACAGCCTAACCCAGGTGCACAGGGAGCAAAGCAGGACAACACCCTGGACTTGGTGCCAGTTGCTGGTCCACTGCAGGGCGTACACACCCACACACAGAGACAATTAAGAGACACTGATTAACCCAGTCAACTTTTCACCATTCACTATTCAAGCTGCAGGGGAATAAACTGGAACTTTGTTCTCCGGGATTAAACCCAGAATCCTAGAGTTTGAGGCCGCAGCACTAATCAATGTGCCACCATGCTGTCATGTGGCTGCTTTACAACACCTGGTGCTAATAAATGAGGACTTTAGACACTGTGCTGGATTCTTGTTTCCTTATGTAGGTCTTTTGCGTTATTATCTAAATAAAATGTATTACAGCTTTTTAATACGTTCTTCCTTATAGACATATTCAGATTTTGTCCCCTGAAGATACAGTGTTAAAAACTCCCCATTCTATTACCTCCCCATGACTTTATTTTACTCAACGAGTAATCGCCAACTTCAACATTGTTTCAGAAACATTAGTTTTGTTTACTATAACCTAACTATTCTATATTTGTGTTTAGATGGCGCCAGATTGTGAGAGTGAGTGCCCTTTTTGTGTCATTGGTGAGAATGATAAAACATGGTGCCAGATTACCAAGAATGACCTGAAACTGAGCAGCCCGTAGATTGGAAGAGTGATATTGAATCCCGCTGCCGGAATGTCACCATGTCAGGTCGGCTCTTAAAGGCCCAATTCTACTCGGTATTGGCTTAATCAGGATTAACGCCTTTCCCCAGTTCTTAAGTGTTGCCGTTTTAGTGAGACCTGTTAAACCTGCTGGACTGCACCTCTCTGGCACTACGAAACGACTGCCCTGGGCTGGAACATACTATTCACGGCGTATGTGCATGGAAGTCAAATAAGAACTGCTTCTGGACCCACGATCATAAATGTCCTTGGCCACTTCAACATTTAGTGTCTCAGTTAATGTCTCAGTGTACAAGCAAGTCCTCCTGTAACTCATTTCATAGACAGCTGCACGAAATCATTGCTTAAGCCTGGACAAAAACCCCCTGCTGAACTCCCTAGTTGTCAAAATTTACAAAGCAGATATTCTTGGAAGCGACAGCATGGCTGACATGATTGCATAATATTAGTAGCAATAAAATCTGGCTATGAATCAAAACGCAATATAATAAATTGCTTTCTTTAGTGGTTGCAACCCCTGCAAGCCTGAATTGGATAAATTGCTTGGATGGATATACTGTATGCAGAAGATCAAATATAGTTTTATTCCCTGCTGAAAAGAGAAGAAAAGAAACAATGCTTTGGCTGTGGAACCTTCTTTGGGTGTGAAGAAGGCTCCACAGCCGAAACGTTTTCTTTTATTCTCTTTTCAGCAGGGAATAAACCTTAACTTCTCCTTTGCAGCCTACGCATGCTGACGCGGCTACCTTCTTAAACTATATTTAGAAGATATATGCATTATCATACAGTACATTCTACATATTATGGCAGAATACAAATTACACTCCTAACAGTGGAGATATGAATATTGAGAATTTGTTCTAACCAATTACTGTACCCAACTCATTAGGGGTCTTGATATGAAGATTAGATTAAGAAGAACGCTGAATTTTGGCACTTAAATTTGTAGTGCTGTCCATCCAGAAGGAAATACCGCAGGAATAGACGTCTGAAGCAAAGGAACAACTTCAGGAGTTCAGGGGGAAATTTAAGGAAGCTAGCTAAACTAAACAGATCTATAGAATCAGGGCTACTCACACTGTATAAAAAAAACAATGGGATTTTTGTCACAAGAAATCAAGACCATGGTTAAACATTAACTGCAGGACCATACTTCAGACTCAAGTCATTTTTTACAAATTCAGCATCATCATTTTGCAGAGTTCTATAACCTCCCGCATATCATAAAATGAATGATCAATAAAGTAAAGACACAATGCATTATACTGTACTATAATAGGTAGGTGTAATTTGTGTTAAGTGTTGTCTTATATTACTAATAGTTTTGTTAATATTTGCTCATGTTTGCCTCTGAATTTCGCTGCACCACAGAATCAAGATCTCATATCCCTCAAATTATACCTTCTGCTTGGGTATATCCTTGATATTCAAGTTTGTTTTACATTAGGTGAATGTTATTGCCCTTCTTCCCTTTGTTATATGCTCATTTTAGAAAAGGTATTAATATAGAGTTTATACGTATAGGTCCCAGCGTTCCCCCAAACCACTCAAGAAATTTCTGATATCAGAAGAAAGTGCCCAAGCTGGTCATGTAGTAACAACCCAATTTTCATTCGACTTCTTATCCCAACACAACACTGACTAGGGCACCAGTCTTACTTAAATACTCAAATCTTGCTTCATCATGATGTAGCGGTTATGTAATGGTTACGGACAAGAAAATAATGTGTAGCACTGCAGGAAAGTCAAGTAGATAAAAACTTTTTCAATATAATGTGGGCTTTATCAAGCTTTTGGCCTGCTGGGGAAACATTTAAGTCATGGGAATTACATTATGGGAATTTGTTATTTTTAACATTACAAGAGTTATTAATCTCCTCCTCCATTACAGAAACTGTGACTTAACTATTTAAAACACCAAGACAGAAATGTTTTATATTTTTAAATTAACTTTATTCAAGAATAAACCTAGAAATTTCCAAGATTGGCCTTGACTTAACATACAGCATAAATTAAACTGACCTTAATGGCAAATAGTAATTAGTCCATCAGCATGAAGGTTAAAAACTTCCAGTGTCAATGTTTGAAACATATTTAAAAGCCTTGTCATTTACTCTGCAAATGGAAAAAAAAAAACTACTTGGAAAAACTAATTCACAAATCATATGATTATACAAACGTACTTGAAATGGAACCATTGAACAAAAACTCATGTCAACAAGTGAGAATCATAAATTACATTGCGTGATATACTGTATGCCTATCCTTCAAAACCTTGAAAGATGTAACAGTCAATTTCTCAGTTCATGTGAGGTGCTCCATGCGAGATTAAAAATCAAATTGGCTTGTTCTGTTATTTAAATTGCAGGTCATTCTGAAGAAGTCTCAAGGCCCCATGTCACTAACTGGCCTGTTTCTTCTCCATTCTGTAAAAAAACAATTAAAC